>NC_084982.1:29863666-29979191 GCF_963691925.1 Scomber scombrus
CTTCCATCTGTCCTTCCTTCCTTCTCGTCCTTTTAGTCTCCATTTAGTCAAAATTGGTCTTCTCGCTAATAAGGTGACAAAGGCAATAACATCTCTATTAGATTGTGATAGGGAAGGTACAAAGGAGGAGACACCAAACAATGCGGTGAGAGCATTCGGCTCAATCCTCTCTTCAACTATGACACAGAGATGGGTAGATCTTAGCTAGCCTCTCTTTAGTGTAATACGTGCACTGAATAAGGCCATGGCGCGCACATATTGAAGATTTATGCACACGACTAAGAATTTCGTCCCACAACACATCAGATAACTCCTCCCCCAAATCCTCTTGCCACAAGGCTCTTATCGGGTCAGTGGATCTGAACGAAGGGAGAGAATTTGATTATAATACAAAGTGTACATGTTTAAGGATAAGAAATAGAGTTTGGATTTTAGCATTATTTCTCACATTGAGACCTTTGTTCACCTGTTCCTTTTGATCATCGTAACTCTTTTTGTTGCCGTTTTCAGCTCGCGTGATTGAATTCACGAAGAAAATCAAGGATATAAAGATAACTGAGAAGAAAAAGGCCATTTTTGAATGTGAGGTCTCTGAACCAAACATCCAAGTGATCTGGATGAAGGACGGTGAGGAGCTGGACACATCTGACGAAAGGTACGTTAATAGCAACCAACTTCTACTCTTTATTTGGTCTGTTTGGAAGATTTCTCAATCAATCAATCTTTATTTGTATAGCACCAAATCACAACAGAGTCATCTCAAGGCTCTTTACACATAGAGCAGGTCTAAACCGAACTCTTCAGGTTTAATTTAAAGAGACCCAACATTCACACATGAGCAGCACTTGGTGACAGTGGAGAGAAAAAACTCCCTTTAAACAGGAAGAAACCTCAGAACCAGAACCAGACTCACAGTGGGAGAACATCTGCCTCGACTGGTTGGAGTAGAGAGGAGAGAGAGGAAGGAGAGGAGAGAGAGAGAGAGGAAGGAGAGGAGAGAGAGAGGAAGGAGAGGAGAGAGAGAGGAAAGAGAGAGAGAGAGGAAGAAGAGGAGACAGAGGAGAGAGAGGGAAGAAGAGGAGACAGAGGAGAGAGAGGAAGGAGAGGAGAGAGAGGAGAGAGAGAGGAAGGAGAGGAGAGAGGAAGGAGAGGAGAGAGGAAAGAGAGAGGAAAGAGAGAGGAAGGAGAGGAAGGAGAGGAGCGAGAGGAAGGAGAGGAGAGAGAGGAAGGAAAGAGAGAGGAAAGAGAGAGGAAGGAGAGGAATGAGAGGAGAGAGAGAGGAAGAGAGAGAGGGAGAGGAAGGAGAGGAGAGAGGAAGGAGAGGAGAGAGGAAAGAGAGAGGAAGGAGAGGAAGGAGAGGAAGGAGAGGAGCGAGAGGAAGGAGAGGAGAGAGAGGAAGGAAAGAGAGAGGAAAGAGAGAGGAAGGAGAGGAATGAGAGGAGAGAGAGGAAGGAGAGGAATGAGAGGAGAGAGAGGAAGGAGAGAGAGAGAGGAAGGAGAGGAATGAGAGGAGAGAGAGGAAGGAGAGGAATGAGAGGAGAGAGAGGAAGGAGAGGAGAGAGAGGAAGGAGAGGAGAGGAGAGAGGAAGCATTTTAAAAGCTTAAATATGGGCTGCTTTTTGTGTGTTGTGTCTACAGATACATGGTGACAGCTGAGAAGTACGTTCACCGCATGATGATCCAGACTGTTCGTATATCCGATTCTGGAGAGTATTCAGTGGTGGCCGGATCGAGCATCTCTAAGGCCCAGATGACTGTGGAGGGTCGAGACATCCGGATCTCTGAACCTGCCGAGCGGGAAATCACAGTGAGATGAACAATAATTATAACCCAAGTTATTTTAACCCTCCTGTTGTCCTCGAGTCAAGGAGAAGGAAGGAAGGATGAAGGAAGGAAGAAGGAAGGAAGGGAGGGAGGAAGGAAGGAAGGAAGGGAGGAAGAAGGAAGGAAGGGAGGGAGGAAGTAAGGATGGAAGAAAGGAAGAAGGAAAGAAGGGAGGTCTGTTTTGGACTGTTCCTTCTTTCCTCCCTTCCTTCCTTCCGTCTGTCCTTCCTCCCTCACTCCTTCTTTCCTTCCCTCCTTTCTTCTTTCCTTCCTCCCTTCCTTCTTTCTTTCCTCCATCCCCCTTTCTTCCTTCCTTCTATCCTTTCTTACTCCCTCCCTCCTTCTATCCTTCCTTTCTTTCTTCCTTCCTTCCTTCCTTTCCTTCCTTCTTTCCTTCCCTCCCTTCCTTCCTCCCTCCTTTACTTCCTTCTTCCTCCCTTCCTTCCTTCCTTCCTCCCTCCTTTCCTTCCTTCCTTCCTTCCTTCTTTCCTTTCCTTCTTCCTCCCTTCCTTCCTTCTTCCTCTCTTCATTCCATCTTTCCTCCCTCCTTTCCTTCCTTCCTTCCTTCCTTCCTTCCTTCCTTCCTTCCTTCCTCCCTCCTTCCTTCTTCCTCCCTTCCTTCCTTGACTTTGAGGACAACAGGAGGGTTAAATAACAATAAAAAGACAGATATGTACATTTGTGATACATGATGAGTTACTGTGATGTTTTCCGTCGCAGGTTCTGGAGAAACAAAGAGCAACCTTTGAGTTTGAGGTGAATGAGGACGATGTTGAGGGCCACTGGCTGAGGAACGGAGTAGAGATTCAGTTCTCAGTGGAGGAGAGGTTCAACTACGTGGCCATCAGGAAAGTCCACCGCCTCGCCATTTCTGAGACCTACAGGACCGACGCTGGAGAGTACACCTTCATTGCCGGCAAAAACAGAAGCACCATGCACCTCAGAGTCAACAGTAAGTCCAGCAGGAGCATTATTACAAGCACTAAGTAGTTAAATTGAGTTTGTCCTGAATTACTGAAGGACTACACTGGGATTATACTATCAACAACATGAGAGGAAGGGGTGGAAATGTATACAGAGGAAACACGGCACAAAGGAAACATATGGGGAAAAGCAGGATGGAAGGGAGGAAGAAGGAAGGAAAGGAGGGAGGGAAGGAGGGAGGGAGGAAGGAAGGGAGGAAGAAGGAAGGAAAGGAGGAGGAAGGTAGGCTGGAAGGGAGGAAGAAGGAAGGAAAGGAGGGAGGGAGGGAGGAAGAAGGAAGGAAAGGAGGAAGGAAGGAAGGATGGAAAGGAGGAAGAAGGAAGGAAAGGAGGAGGAAGGTAGGAGGGGAGGCAGGAAAGGAGGAAAGCAAAGAAGGAAGGGAGGAAGGACGAATGAAAGAAGGAAGGTAGGAGGGAGGAAGGGAGGAAAGAAGGAAGGAGGGACGGAGGGAGAAAGGAAAAGAGGAAGGGAGGAAGGAAGGAAAGAAGGAAGGAAGGAACAGTCAAAACAGACGGGGTCAATTTGACCCAGGAGGACGACACAAAGGTTAATATAAAAAGTAACAACTTGTTAAAAGTGTAGAGCTATTCAGATATTCAGATCGTCGATACAATAAAATACTTATAACTGATTAAAAACAATTCACTCAAAACTTAACATTAAAAGTCCAGTGCATAGATTTATTTTTAGATGACAGTTCTCACAGCTTTTTATTCTCTGTCTCTAACAGTCCCCGAGCCGCCTCAGATCCTCCGCCACATGGAGCACCAGTCGGTGGAGGCCGGTAAACCTGCTCGCTTCTCGGTGCAGGTGAGCGGCATTCCTCAGCCTCAGGTGTTCTGGTACAAGACCTCCCAGGCTCTGTCTCCAGGCTTCAAGTGCAAGTTCCTTCACGACGGCAACGAGCACACGCTGCTGCTGATCGAAGTCTTCCCCGAGGACGCCGCCGTCTACAACTGCGAAGCCAAGAATGACTACGGAACCGCCACGAGCACCGCATCGCTCAACGTGGAAGGTAAAACAGGTGTAGTGTCTGGATTGCCCTTATCCTGTGATAACTTGAGACGTCATGTCTTTGTCTTTTATATCTTCCAAAAGTAGATGTTTACTTAGGTTAAAGGTTAAAAGTTAACCATAAAGGACAGGCCAGAGGCTGTGTCTCCAGACTGACCATTTGTTTAGAAGGTGGAGTTTTTGGAGACAAGAAACTATTGGCGCTTTTCCACTACACAGTTTCAGCACGACTCGCCTCGCCTCGCCTCGCCTCGGCACGGTTCCTTTTCCATTACATTATTAGGTTGTAACGCTGCTGCCGGTATTTAAAAATGCCGGGTTTGATTCTTGTGTGGGACGGCTCATGACGCTTCCAGCGACAACTACCAATCAGCGGCCAGCAGTGTGTCGACGTCACATTTTAGTACCGGCTTGGCTCGCTTGGAACCTCACCAGAGCAGGTACTAAAAAAGGACCAGGTACCAGGTACTTTCCCTAGTGGAAACGCAAAAAGAACCGAGGCGAGTCGAGGCGAGTCGAGGCGAGTCGTGCTGGAACGGTGTAGTGGAAAAGCGCCATATATATAGTGTTGTGAGAATTGAAGTAGAGAGAGAAGTTCAGATTGGGACCAGGACTCTCTCAAGATTGGATATGTGACACTGATCTCTTTGTAATAAAACCTTTAAAATATACAAGTGAGACGTGTCAACACATCAAGAATCTACCTATTAAATTAACCTTCACAGGATAGCATAAAAACAGCGGAATATTCCAAATCAATGCCAGGACATATGTAAACTCAGGTTTGTGTGTCTTCTTCAGTGTCTGAAGTGGTTTCTCCAGACTCGGCTGCTCCCATTGCTCCTCCTGTCATCATCTCGCCCATCGTCAGCACCTCAACACACGAGGGAGAACCGGCTCGCTTCCAGTGCAGAGTCCGTGGAGACGGTCAGAAAACTAAATATTAACATTTCTATAATAACAGTATGTAACACATTGTGCATGGCTCATAGTGATGAACCTACAGAGAATCATCAGTGACTCTGCAGCAATTTAATGCATCACAGTTAATATGAACTCATTCTCAAAAATTCATTTAGACTCACTTTCAAAATATCTTCTCCCTTCATCCTCGTCCAGATGTGAAGATCAGCTGGTTCCACAAGGAGAAGGAGATCAAGCAGTCAGACTTCTTCAGGATGTCTCAGTTTGATGACAGCTGTCAGCTGGAGATCTCCAAGGTTTACCCGGAGGACGAGGGCGAGTACAGCTTCACCGCCACAAACAACGCCGGAGCTGCATCCTGCTCCGCTACGCTCACACTGGACGGTGAGTTCATTACTGCTGAGCTGAATGTTAACTGTAAAGATTAAGGGTCTGTTAGAAAACCGCATACTTTCCTACTACTCGTACTAACTCTGACATCATTTGAAGTATGTAGTGTGTGCGATTTAAAGTATGCGAGAAGTTCCCGGATGGTTTACTAGATTCTCCAGAAATGCGGAGTATGCATCAAGAGCTGACTACTCACACTCACATTACCCAAGATGCAAAAGTAAGTCAGCTGATACGATCTTTTTAAAAAGCAATAGACTCATAAACATGCTTCCTTTCAGAGCAAAAACCATCAGTGGACAGTCCTGTCGAGCCTCAGTGGCATGTCTCCACCAGCCTCACCAGTCTAAAGAAACCTTCCATTGGCCAAAAGCCAGTTTTCATCCAGTCAATCACAAGCTGCTCAGTGCCACACGGGGAGGTGGCCCGCTTTCATGCATGTGTGTCCGGCATGCCGAAGCCAGAGATAAGCTGGTTCCACAACCAGCAGCCAGTTCAGCCCACCAAGAATGTGGTGTTTCATTTCGATGAGGTGACAAACATCGCCACGCTCATCATAGTCGATGCTTTCTCTGAGCATGAGGGGCAGTACACCTGCAGAGCAGCCAATCATGCTGGAGAGGCCGCGTGCTCAGCCACCCTCATTGTTACCAGAGAAGAAGAAGGAGGTAACTTCTTGATCTGCTGGCTGCAGAAATCACTCTCTAAACCCTGCAAGATTAATTCACCCTACTCAAATACTTCAAGGGGATGTCCTGAGCCAATCTACAGAGTTAATATCAGAGCCCATTAAAGCTACAATCTTTGACATATTTATTATATCAATCATGGTTTTCATTCTCTTTATGGCTTACATTTTCCAAAAGTAGTAATTTAATTAGTTACTTTAGTTACTTTTCTATACAGAGCTTTTCATCGTTAATTTCCTACCTACAGCGTGAATGTGTTGCACAGTAAACAGAGACACCAGCTGCTGCAGCTTCCTTCCTCCCTCCCTCCTACCTTCCTTCCTGCCTTCTTTCCTCTGTCCTTCTTTCCTCCCTTCCTTCTTTCCTTCCTCCCTCCCTCCCTCCTTCTTTCCTTCCCTCCTTCGTTCCTTCCTTCCCTCCTTCCTTCCTTCCTTCCTTCCTTCCTTCCTTCCTTCCTTCCTTCCTTCCTTCCTTCCTTCCTTCCTTCCTTTCCTTTCTCCCTTCCTTCTTTCCTCCCTCCCTCCTTCCTTCTTCCTCCCTGCTTCCTCCTTTCCTCCCTTCCTTCCTTCTTCCTTCCTTCTTCCTCCCTTCTTCCTCCTTTCCTTCCTTCTTCCCCCCCTCTTCCTTGACTCGAGGACAACAGGAGGGTTAATCAACTCTGATATTTTAGGGTCACTTTGTTAAAATATTATAATACTTAATAAACTGCAATAAATAATCACAGTTACTCTTGTAGAGTAGATTAAACCGGGACATCCCCTCGCCCCTTCCTTCAGGTTTTACTAACCTCACCTTTCCAAAATGATGAACCACATTCACTCCTGAGATAGAGAAACTCACCTCTCCACCTTCTTTCATCCCGTGTGTCCTCATCCTCCTCTCTTCTCCCACACTGGAAAACTCTGGAAAATGCACGAACCTCACATGTGTCACCTCTCTTTACTTCCATCTTCCAGGAAACTCAAACCTTTTTCTCTCTGTTTCATTTGGTGCTTTTTATTTTTTTTGTAATGTCTGTATCACGTGTTGGTTTGGTCACTGTTTTCTACTTTGCTCTTGCAGATGCTTTGTGTTTGCTGAGTTTCATTTCTTACCTTTAAATGTAGTTATAAAAAAGGATTAAAACCTAGTATGGGTCATACACGGGACATGAATGCATTTGCCTTTTGTGTTTGGATCCTGTCATGTTGGTACTTGAATGTAGTAAATTGAAGCTATTAAACTTAAATTAATTAAAATAAAGCCATTTCCATTGCAACTAACTAAAGAACATGTTCATCAGTGGATGAAGTTGGCCCAG
This sequence comes from Scomber scombrus, assembly GCF_963691925.1. NCBI lineage: Eukaryota > Metazoa > Chordata > Actinopteri > Scombriformes > Scombridae > Scomber > Scomber scombrus. Next base: position 29,870,792 of record NC_084982.1, read on the forward strand.
CTGTTTGTTCAAGTGACCATAAATGGATTATCTATTATATGACCAACCTCATAACTAGGTTAAATGATGACAACTGAGCCAATTACATCCACAGATAAAGACACTTTTTATTGTGTGTGTGCTTATTTTACACAATGGCACTCATATTGTAGTGGTCCTATTTAATAGCTGTATTAGAGGTGATAGGATAGATTGGGTTACTTCAATGAATGGATCCAAATACAGAAGTTAAATACATTTTAGCCCAGCAAAGAAGAATTAAGAGAAGTGAAAATCCAGATTCTCAGGTGGAAATCATCTCTTTCTGAGGTGTGGAGACCCTCGCTGGATCTGTCCTGCATGGGATCAATGTCCTCACAGTCTGCAGATGAAAGATGAATTAATGTCATCTTTTTCCTCCACAGTGACTCATGTGAGAGAGCAGATTGAAGCCAAGATTGAGGAAGAAGTCAAAGGTAAGGTCATGTCAGATTTCTGACCATCAGATATCAGAACAGCAGATTATTGCTACACATGATGAGTGTAAAGGGAGAGTTTAACCACTACTCGATTGTTATTTTGAAAATAGTCGGTCAGTGGGAGACTTTGATCCAAGCTTTGGCCCAGTGACAATGGATTTTAGTAGAGAAACTGCTGAGAAAATAGAGAAAAACAGATGTGTGTGTGTGCATGAATTATGAATTATGAGTTGGGTTATTGTTGGCCTGCATCTACAGACTGCTTTTAGAGTTTGTAACCATGTCATTATATTGAGCTGTCCCTTTTAAATGACCTCTTAATTTCCACAGTTGCATGCCATCTTTATATGTCTTCATAGAAGATTCTGGTTATCATGTATAATTATTATACTATATTATTATTTTATTTTTGACAATATTCATGGTTTCACTCAGGCGAGCACTGACAAAACTTGCTTGTACCACTTTTTGACACTTGGGGTTTGCATCCAAAAGTTCATTTTGGCATGAAGGTTCCTCTGATCTTTTCCCAGAAAAGGTGCAGGATGTGTATCTTTTAAAGCTTCCAGATTTGAAGTGCCCTTTAAAAGATATGGAGGTTTACTGCATCTGGAACTGATGTCTTCCTCCTGCAAAATATTTCTTAGCCTGGCTTGCAGATAGTGGGATGTGATTCCTGTGGTTTGCTTTCTAAATAACACCAGTAAACTATATTAGTTCGAATAAACGCCTTCTCACCCAATTTTACAGCTTCATTTGTATACGTTTTTGAAAATAAAATATGTTTTGGAGAGCTGTGCTTCTCATTGATACTTTTACATTATGTTGTCCGCTTAAGTTTAAGGATTAGAAAGGGCGTTTATTCTCCTGTCTGCAAGTCAGGTAAGGAATATTCAACTAAAAGCCAGCGCAAATATCTAAAAGTAAAACGAGCGAATGTAAGCAGTCCATCTCGGAAATATTATGCTTTTTTTAATCGTAATAAAATAATTTATGTTTTGAAGAAATTTCCACAGACGAAGGATCAAAACTTCCTGCAGGTTTCTAATAAAAAGAATCAAGTCTTGCGTTTATTCGAACAAATATGGTGAGTGAAATTATTTCTTATGGCATTGTGACTTGCAGCATGCATTTAATATTTCCATTAATGATTCATTCAAATCCTTTTCTCTCTTTTTACACCCGGAGGCTGTCTTGTTCTGACAGATTTCATTTTATGTTTGCAGAACTGTTTTATCACCAAAGTAAAGAAGAAACACCACAAAGTAGCACAGAACTCACCAGCACTCGACAGCTGAGAGGTGCCTTCTCCGACACAGAGGACTTCCTGGATCATGGCCTGGTGTCAGCCAATCGGTGCTCCAGCAGAAACTCTTCCATCAGTTCGTGGACGGAGAACATCAGACCTTCTTTCACCAAGAAACTCAAGTTCCAGTCAGTCCTGGAGGGGCAATCAGTGGAGTTAAAGTGTAAACTGGTTGCTTGCCCTCCACCGACTATTCTTTGGTTTCATAACAATAGATCTATTCCTAAAGAGCATAGACGTAGGATTTGTACTGACAGCAGAATGCACATGCACACAACCAGTCTGGTTATTGATTGTATCAAAGAGAAGGACTCGGGCAGTTACAAGGTAATGGCAATAAACACCGAGGGTTCTGCAGAGTCCACAGCATCACTTTTGGTATCACTGAGGAAAGAGCAGTCGGCTAACTACCTGGGCTTTGTTAGACGTTCTGCCAAAGCCCATGAAAGCATAGACACCATAGCAGAGCAAAGAAAGGAGAGGAAGTTTAGGGTCGACCTCAGGTGTGTTGGATCTCCATTTGACAAGATGTCCAAAGTCCATCAGGGACGATCTCGATCTAAGAATGCTCTGGTACGTACTGTGTACTTTTGGTCCAGTTCTCATTCAAAAGAAAAACAGTCAGATAAAGAATCTAAACGTTTGGAGACTGCCTCTGAGCGTGCACCATCCCCTCCTCCCATGTTTGACAGGTCTGAGCGCTTTAACGACAGATTCAGTGACATCTACTGTGACCGGCGTACTGGTGGCAGATTTAGTGACAAGTTTAGTGACAGGTGCAGTGATAGATACAGTGAGAGATTCAGTGACACTGAGAGCCTTCACAACGAGGTAAGAACAAAGCTTACTACACTTCAAAAAGCTGTCAAACAGAAGAAGAGGCTTTCTATCTCTACCATGTCGTCTTCTGAGTTTGAGTCAGAGTCAGTAGCCAGCGAGTCAAGCTATAAAGAGTATATGGACAGGCTCAGGGTCAAGCCTGCTTCTCTTCCTGATGTCCAGCATTTCAGTCGATCTTTTGATTTGGGAGAGAGTCATAGGGAGCATCAAAGTAAATCCTCAAGCAGTGAGTCCTGTCGGCCTCGTGTGAGACATTCATTTGAGCCTCAGTCCAGAACCAGGGCCATTCAGATCATGAGAGGTGAGCTGGTTGATACAATGGTGCCACAGACTGACAGGAAATCAGGTGAAAAATATTTCATGACTCTGGAGGACAAGAACAGAGAGAGTTTTATTCAATCTAAGGCAGACGATGGAGTCAAAGAGATGGTAAGTGTGCATCACAGTGAGTTTGCTGACCACAAGGGGGAGACTACAATGGTTCAGGCTGAGCTACAACACGCTCAAGTCTCATACTCTGAAACATTAGCATATCCAGAAACTACAACCTACACTGGGGAATCTGTGTCTGATCAAAAGGAAGCATCACTCACAGAGTCACTCAGGTCAAGGCCAGTCACATCTATCAAGGAGAAGTTCCTCAGTGAAGCCGCAGAACATATATCAACAACCGTTGAACCATATGATGATGAGGAGCACGTTGAGGAATCTTTAAGGGCTCAGTATGAAAAGAGTCTGGAAGCTGATCGGATGGAGTGTGAGGAAAAACTTCTGGCCCTGCGGATCAGGAAATGGCAGCAAGGGAGTATAATGCCTGAAGAGGAAACATTTCACCATGGAACTGATCTGCCCATGCCGGCACAGTCACAGTACATGCAACCTGAGGGGCACATTTACACTCAGCAGGAGATGGTGGAGAAAAGAGCAATTGTAGAGACTGAGACCATGCCCTCCTCTGTCCATAAATCACCTAGAATGAAGGCAAGATTGTTAGATTCTGTTCCTCATACTGTGTCAACACCCAAATCACCTAAAGTCAAAGTCGGAGGAGAAGAAATGGAAGTTGAAGCACCAATCATTCTAACACCAAAATCCCCCACAGTAAAAGGTAGAGATGCAGAAGTGGAAGCTGAGTCATCACCAAGAACCAAAGCAAGAGTAGAGGCCAGACTCAGAGAATCACCTGTGTCAAAGCCAGTTAAATCTGTAAAAGAGAAGTTCTTTAGTGACACTGTAACACCAGATGACCTAACAACTGAAGGAGTTGAGCCATATCAAGAGGAGTGTTCAGGGGAGTCTTTGAGAGGTCAATATGAGAAGAGCCTGGATGCTGAACGAATGGAGTGTGAGGAAAAACTCCTGGCGCTGCGGATCAGGAAATGGCAGCACGGCATGCGAATGTCAGAGGAAGAGACATTCCACCCTGAAACTGGCCTGCCCATGCCAGCAGAGACACAATACATGGAGCCTGAGGGGCCCATTTACACTGAGCAGGAGATGGTGGAGAAAATAGCAACCGTAGAAACTGAGACCATGTCAACACCGAAGTCACCTAAGTCAAAAGCTAGAGTAGAAAAGGACAAAACCTCTTCCCCTCTGCTAAAAGCCAGAATGAAAGGCGTATCAGGAGAACTGGGAATTGAGGCATCAGTCACACAAAAGTCTCCCAGAATAAAAACTAGAGCAGCAGAAGTGGAAGCTGAGTCATCACTTAGAACAGTCGCAAGAGCAGAGAAGTTGTTGTGTGAGAAGACAAAAGAAGAGCGTGAGCTCCAGCTATCTATGGAGAACATTTCTGAGCTGAAGAATGAGAGCGAGCAGTTTGCCAGTGAGGAGGAGGCCCTGACACACCGGATTATGAAATGGCAACAGGATGTTCTTATGGAACAAGAGCAAGCTGTGGAGCTAGAGTCCGACTGGGTGGATGGTTACTCTTCATTTCAGGCAGAGAGGACCACTGAGGTTGGAAGAAATGTCACAGAGGCTTCTGCTGCAGAATTAATACCAGAAGTGGTTCCCAGCAGAGAGAAAACAGCCAAAGAGAAGTTCTTTTTGAGTGAGTCAGTTCCTTCGGGTTTCCAAGATCAGCAGGAAGATAGCCCGCAGTGGCCCCCTACAGGCGAGCTACTGACAGAGGGCCGTGAGACCAGGTTGCAGAGGGACAGTGAGTACTTTGTAAGTGAGGAAGAAGCACTGGCTCAGCGCATCCTGAAATGGCAACAAGATGTAGTAGAACAAGACGAAGTAGCTGAACTGGAGTCTGAGTGGGCCCTGGACAATCAAAGCAAACAACCTGTCTCTGGGTTGCCACTTGAGACTCATGTTCCACCAATTGATAGAACCGAAGCTCATAATGCTGGCATTTCTCATAAAGTATACCCTGGTCACCTTCCACCTCCACATAAGGAACCAACCTATATGCCTACAGCTGCTGGAATACCTTCACCTGCTCATCTGGCTGCTTATACACAAGAATCCCAACAAGATGAGAGCTTTCTTGCTGGTGGAGCCTCACCAACACAAGCTCAGGCAGCTGGGAGACACTCCCCATGCTGTAGTCCAGAGGAGGATTTGGGAAGAGAGACAGAGAGGAGACACAGCAGGGAGGAGTATACTATGACTGTTGATAAATCCAGCAGCCAACGCTTCCAAGCTGAGGTAAGAGAAGAGAGGGGAATGAGAGCAGAGATAGGAGATAGAGAGAACATTGAACTAAGACAACAAACAGAGTTAGCAAGTATGAGGAAAGAGGAAAGAAGCAGAGAGTTGAAAAGGTTGGGTGGTGAAGTTGGTGTAGAAAACCTTGAACTCACAGCCATGAAGGAGAAACATAGGAGAGTCCAAGATGAGTCAAATTTGGGAGAGAGGGAGAGAGTTGAAGAGAGGGAGGGGAGTGCCAGAAGATCTCGTCCCATATTTGTGAAAGAAATATCCTCAGTTAAAGTAAAAATTGGTGAGATGTCAGAGTTCACCTGTCAATTCCAGGGTGATCCTCTGCCCACAGTTGCCTGGCTCAAAGACGGTCACCCATTAGCCCACAACCCAGACTACGATATCACGAGCAAATCCAACAAATCAAATCTCACTGTCTTCTATCCAACCACAGACCATGAGGGAACATATGACTGTGTCATAAGCAATAAACATGGCAAATCCATCTGCAGTGCCACTCTTGAGATCTCAAACAAAAAGATGTTGAGATCCTCAGGGGTCACACAAGAGGTGATTGTAACGGAGGAGAAACTAAACGAGGAGAGCCTGTTGGAGGAGGAACTACAGTCCTACATGGAGACAGGAAAGGAAACACTACAGGTACCTCAGGGGGTGATCCACCGACGCCGCTGCTCAGACGAATCTTTTACATCTTCACCAGTAGAAATCAGAATAACTGCTGCCACTCCTGTCCCTGAGATGCTGGAGGAAAGCACTGAGCATAGACCTCAAGCCATAACAGAGAAAGCTCCAGACGTGCCAAGTGACGACAGAGCCTCTCAAACTGTCAAACACAAATTTACTTTCTCCTTTGATGTGGTTGGCGAAGCTCCTCAAGTAGTCAATGAATTACAAAACATCACCTGTAGTGAGGGCAACACTGCTGTGTTGGAGTGTGTAATGACAGGTGAACCTTCTCCAGAAGTCACATGGTATCACAATGATGTTTGCCTCGAAATCACAGCTGGAAAATACATAGTTGAGGTAGAGGATAAAGTCTACAGACTGTATATCAACTATTTCACATACACTGATGCTGGAGTTTACAAATGTGTTGCTAGAAATACGACGGGAGATGTTACAAGCATTTCTGATGTGACGTTTCAAGTTGCAGAGGCTGGGCAACTATCAGCGGCTGGAGTTGTGTTGGAGAAGAGAGACAAATCCATGAGTTCACAAGCTCCATCAGAGGTTGCTATCAAAGCCCCAAAATCTAAACCTGATTACTCTAGAGATCCTCCAACTATATCTGGCTGTGGTCTGCAGGCTTCTGCCGCTGTGATAAAAGTTTCTCAGATTAAACAAGCTTTTGAGTCAGACTCACCAGTAGCATTGATGACAACACCCTCTCCTGAGGAGCAGAGAAGGGGACATTTTTTCCCTGAAGAGTTTATACCTGCAGTAGCCATTCCCCATGACCAGCAGGAAACTATACATGCAGAATTGGTTGATAGCCTGGCCACTGCAACGTCAACATCCCCAGAATCCAATGTCATTCAAACTATTCCTGCTTCAGGAAAATTGTTTTCTATACTGGGTGAAGACATTGAGATTGGTTTCATATCTGGTAATGTCGAGGAGGGAGCTGCTTCAGTAAAACAGCATGATGCAGTTAAACAATTTATAGAGGAAGTGCAGGATTCTCCAGAGTTGGCCAGGCCTAAGCCACAGAAACCTGCTAGTTTCCCTGAACAAATGAAGCCAGGTGAAGTGGAGATGATGAAGGAGAAGACGTTTGAAAAAACTAGCAGCTTCATTCAATTCAAGCCAGTGAAGATCCCTGCAGGTGAACGGTCTGTCAAAACTTCAGGTCCCATTAGAGAAGCTGTTAAACCTAAACACATTTCTGAATGTGTCAAATCGGAGAGGCAATGTGCAGCTGCAATGTCTTCCTCCATTCACAGTGAGGCTGAGTATGTCAGTACAGAAATCCCAGATTATGATGAGAGGGCTGGTATTGAAGAGGAATTAAGAGAAGTTGGAAAACATATGAAACAAGAGGTTGAAGGAAGTATTGAGGGTTATAGACTTGTGCCTGCGATGGAGAACGTACGTGAGACTGAACCTGCCAGTGAGGAGATGATTTCCATCCCAGAGCCCTCCATGGACAGTGGTGTCTTCCTTAGTATGCCAGACTCTCAGGATGACATGATTGAAGTTGCAGAGCAAATGGCTGTTGGTGATGTGGTTGAGCCTCATACACAAATCAAGAGTGAAGATGACGGTTTTGATGTCAAGATGAAACCAGAGCCTAAACCACTTATTGTCAAGCCAAAAATAGACAGCAGAGTTAAACCACTTGACCTGACTGAACATGCTGCTGGCCAGGGACCTCTGAACCATGTGCCTATACAGAAACGAGATGTTTTGGAGAGGGCCTCTGCAGCTGAAGCAGGGGGAGTAGCTGCTGGTTCCATGGAGGAAGAGGAGGTCACTTTCGGTGCTGTGTATGACTTCTATAACCCTCCAGCAGACTGGGGAAGGCCACTGTCCCCTGAGTCTGAGATGTCGATAGAGATTGGCAGCACTGTGAGTGAAGAGATAATCGAGGTCACTGAGAGGTTCTACACCCCAGGCTCATCTACTGAGGTCTCACAGCCAATTGCAGAGTCTTTCCACACTCTCAAGTCTCCCATGTCCTTCCATACTCCCAGTTCTGATTCACCTGGCGGGTTTATGACCCCTCAGGAATATCCTTTCTCCCCTGTGGAACATAAGAGAGCATCAACAGGAGACTCCAGTGAAAGGTTCTTCTCACCTGTTCAGTTCCTGACATATCCTGCTGATGAGGGCATTGAAACAACCCCCCCTGGAATAAATGTGGATGAGAGTCGATTCCTCACCATGGGCAGAGGGTCTCTAGGCATGGCAACCCTTCAGGAAAAAGTACAGGGAATCCCTCCTGCCTTCCTCAAACCTCTTATTAAGAAAAGAGTGTTTGAAAATGAATCTCTCATGTTTTACGCTGAGGTGTTTGGCCTTCCTTCCCCTGAGGTAAAATGGTTCTGTAACAAATCCCAACTGGTAGCAGATGACAGAGTCAAAATGGAGAGAGATGGTGATAGCATATCACTAACAATACACAACGTCACTAAAGCTGATCAGGGAGAGTATATCTGTGAAGCTGTGAACTATATTGGGGAAGCTAGAAGTGTTGCTTTAGTGGTAGTTGTATCGCAGGAATTGAGGTTCATGCCTGCCCCACCTGCTGTCACTCATCAGCACGTAATGGAGTTTGATGTGGAAGAAGATGACTCCTCTCGTTCTCCATCCCCTCAGGAGATTCTGCTTGAAGTAGAACTGGATGAAAATGAGGTGAAAGAGTTTGAGAAACAGATTAAGATCATTACCATTCCTGAGTATACAGCTGACAACAAGAGCATGATCATATCTTTGGATGTTTTACCAAGTATTTACGAGGAGGGTGCTGTGGACTTTGTAACCCAGGAGCATGATGATTTGAAAATAGCTTTTGAGGTCACTGAGATGCCTCCCAGGTTTATCAATCCCATCTGCGACATGGAAACTCCAGAGGGTACCACAGTCATGTTTGAGTGCTCACTGATGGGGATTCCATCTCCTATTGTGTCCTGGTTCAAAGGTGACAAAAAAATTCCTCACAATAACAAAAAATACCTGCACTCATCTGACGGAGACAACCATTTCCTGAAGATCTGTAAAGTCACAACACAGGATAGTGGAGTGTACACCTGCAGGGCTATCAATGTTGTTGGGGAGACACTGTGTAGGGCTTCCCTGGTAGTGTTGAGTGCCAAGGCTTTCTCAGGAAAGACTAGAGGCAGGGAGCTGACTGCTGTATCTCTCGGCAGTGCTAAAGTCCAGCCACAGAAGTTTGATCTGATGGTTGGCAACACATCGTTCGACAGTGAACAAGTGTCAGAAATTGAACTTGAGTTTGAGTTTGAGCAAGAGGCAGATGACTCGCAGCGAGCAGTCAGGCTGGTCGCCAACACTGACAATGAAATGAGCGAACAGGGAGAAAAATATGTTAGCATTAATTTTGATGTATTTGCAGAGCCAGCAAAAGATGAAAAGATAGAGTTCAAAGGAAAGTCCTCTGATATGTGTAGCTTCCAGTTCCAGGTGACGGAGACACCCCCTAAATGTGTCATCCCATTGACTAACGTTACCGCAGCAGTAGGGACACCCGTTATACTCCAGTGTCTGGTTAGCGGTAAGCCAAACATCACTGCCGAGTGGTATAAGGATGGAGACCGCATCACAGACAGTAGGTGTATAATCCAGGAGAAAACTGCAGGGCATTTCAATTTGCTCATTACTAACGTGAACCAGAGTGATGCTGGTGAGTATAAATGCATAATCCAAAACACAGTTGGGTGCACTGAAACTACTGCGCTGCTGAAGGTGTTTTAGAGGTTGGGGGTTGATTGCAAAAAGATAAACTAACAGTTGTTACAGTTTTCTTGTGTGAAGCAAATTCTTGACTATTTATGTGTGATGTTTTACTGTGTATAAAGATTAGGACTCTTAAAAGAAACATGGTTGACCAAGCAACCTCTACAAGCTGATAAATGAAGGATTTGGCTAAATTAAACAGAAAATTATTTTACACTCACAAATCCTCCAAAAACTTGCATTCTCATTGCTTTTTAAAAAATTGTTTACAAATTGCAAGTTTTCCTGACTTTTTCATAGCAGGCCATTGAAACGAAACTGTTTAAAGAAGTCTGTTTTTATTTTATAATCTAACTGCAGTCTAAGAGCAAAGCTAAGAATGACAACGCAGAAGAAAAGTTTAAATTGTCCGAGGGCAACTAGCCCGCAGTCATGTTTAGGAAACTGGTGTGTAGTGTCAGCAGATCATTATTTATATTCATTTATTGTAAGTTGTGTAAAACTTCCTATAACAGTTTTAACTTTTGTAGATGATGAATCTTGGTTTATGTTTGCTTGTGTTTGAGGCAAAGTTGAGCAGCTTAAAGGAAAATGAAACGTTCACAGAAATACATACTATTGTCATTTTGCTAAATTAGAAACATTGTGTGAAGCTACAAAGCCAAACTCATGATTTCATTGGCAGGGTGATTTTTAAATAATCCATATGGAAAAGAACATTTGAGAAATTGGCAAAATTATGTAACGCCTGGTTATAACTCAACTTTAAGGAACGATAAATCCTAATAATTCTGGGATTAACATTTCCTGAAATGTCAGGAAACTCCCAAGAATATAATGTCATATTGCTTACTCAAAATTATTCACTTTATTATTGTTTGTGTGTCTTTGCAATTTTGTTGAAGTATTTTACTTTGGATGTTTTTTGTGTGTTTAAGTTTTCCCCTTTTGTGAATGATATTTTAAGGATTTAAAACAAGCTTGTAATTCATAGTAGAGTAAGATGATTGATAACTAATCTAAAAAAAAGGATAATACTGTGAAACTTTTTTTAAATCAATTAAGTTTTGATGTCTTGTAAATATGTGTAATTTTAGGGGTGTATGAGTAGTGTTAAATGGGAAAGTACATTAAAAACATCTGGCATTGATATAGAAAGTTGTGCTTTATTTGTACAGATGTCATGGTTGTTTGTCTCAGAGTTTATATAATAAAATATTTAATGATGTAAAGTCTGAGGTCTGTGGGTGCAATATCTACTATTAGTATTCATATGGTTCACTTGTCAATTGTCAAATTTACAGACAAAATGCAGATTCCAGGATTTGGATATAATGTGAAATTTGACCAGTTTTTGGGAACTCATTATAAACTTACATATTTTGAGCAATATAAATATTTTTTCTGAAGGCTTTTGTTACACAAAAATGACAATTTATTTGCCATGCATTATTTCACAAGAATTAAAAAAAAAAAAAAAAGATCTGACCAGACATTTAATGGCGAGATTGAATATTGACAGTTTTTCAATACTTGGTTTTACAGACACATTAAATTAGGACTGAAACATATTTTTCAAGTAAATACTAATTCATGTTGTATTATTTTGTAGTTTTTTGAACATATAATATTTAAAAAATATTCTAGTATATAACCAGATAAACTAACCCTAACTTTCTACAGGTGATAAAAGTTATAGAATCCTTTATCAAATTGGGGAAATAAAACTGTTTTTAGTGATAAGTTTTATCCTTGCAATTGGTGTTTAATGATACTATATTTCATACTGTGTGTGCAGCAGTGCTCCATACATACAGTATATATATATATATATATATACAGCACCAGTGCAAATTTTGGACACATTTTCCTCTTTACTTGAATGAGAAAGTGAGTCCAAACCTTTGACTGGTACTGTATATATGTATAGTATAAGGAATTACCAGGTTGTCATTGTCAAAATTATAGCTTTCTGTTGTTGTGGATACTGTTATAAGTCTTGCTCAATGTTTTCTGACAGAGCGTTGTAGCACCACCATCACCACTGTGGAGGAACAAGAGGAAACCTACTACACTGGTGTCCAGTTACCACACAAAACCAAAACACTTGAACTCAAGCCAGAGTCCAAACGTTACTCTTCCACTTTAGAGAAGAAAAAAGAAAAGCCAGTTTTCCTTACACAGCTCTCCCCAGCAGCTGTAACTACTGGGGAGACCGCCAAGTTTACTGTCAAAGTGTCTGGCTTCCCAAAGCCAACTGTTCAATGGTCTCAAAATGGAAAAGTAATAAAGAGTTCTTCCATATACAAGCTGATAGAAGAGAAAGAGGAGTACTCATTAGTGATAACCCACGTCACATCTGAGTATGAGGGCGAGTACTCATGCACTGCCACCAACAGATTTGGTCAGACAACTTGCACCACATACCTGGAGGTGAAAAAACCTGATGTTAGCCAAGCAGAAAAATGGGTTGAGAAAATGTTTAAAGTCATAGGTCATCCTCCTACTTTCACCGTTCAGATCCAACCTGTGAGGTGCTCAGAAGGAGGAGAGGTTTCTTTAAATTACAAAGCAAGTGGTGATCCAATTCCTGATGTGAAGTGGTTCAAAGGGGCTTTTCAGATTCAGCCCAGTAGAAACTGTGTTATTATAGCCAACCCAGATGGATCTGGCTTCATCAATATTAAGAGCGTCAAACAGGAAGATAGTGGCTTGTATACATGTAAGGCTTCTAACCAGTTTGGGGAGGCGTCCTGTAGTGCTGAGGTCGTTGTCTTCAGGGAATCGGTCTCTGTTTCTAGCAAACAGCAGCAGCTGACAGTGGTTCAGAAGAAAGGCTACAAGGTTACAATGACAGAACAGGCAACAGAGTCTCGCTTGTACCAGGTCAGCCTCCCTGGCCAGGACAGAGCTGGATCTGATCAGATGGTTTATACCATCGGTACTGAAGACCGGCAGATAATTCCCAGTGAGCAAGTTGGCTCCCTTAACGAACTAGATATCTCTGCTGCCACAATTCATCGTGAGCAGCTGACCCACCAGGCAGCAGTACTTCAGTCTCATGAGGTAGAGGAGAGGGTATCTGTGGTGCCCACCCACCCACCTCAGATCTCAGCTGTACCTGTGAAACAACTTCACATGGCAGCGTTTACATCATCTGTTGAAGAGAGTCAGGACCTCATGGAGCAGCACTGCAATCGCATTCAGAGCCCTGAGGTTATTGAGCTCCAGGCATCTCGGGAAAAGAGATCAAAGGTAATGTCAGCTGTAGCTGAGGAGCTTACCCCACTTTCTAATGTTAGCACAGAGCCTCTGGCCGATCGAAAGGCTATTTCTGTCAAACACACCTCAGAACCGAAGCACCTAGTCAGTGGGCATCAAGTTGAATCACCACTGTCTATCCTGAAAGAGCAGTCTGAAAATATCCCCACACTAGAAGAAGAGAAGGGTTACAAGGTTAAGGAGGGTATTAAGATTTTATACTCAGCCCAGTCTGCAGAGAAACGAGTGCTTACAGAGGGCCACACCACTGAACTAGCAACAGCAGATTCGGCTGTGAAATCTTCTGTTGGGAAAGAACAGCACCACCCTGTCTTAGCCTTGGTCAGCAAGTCTAAACAGACTCTTTCCAAGGAGACTGAGTTCTCCATGCAGAGGCCCCCTGCAGCAACAGCTCATCTCTGTAAGGATAAAATTGTGAAGGCAGGTCTAACTACTGAAGAGAGGCAAATACTCCAGGCTGAGGCCACTCATCAGTTGCCAAGTTTGGACAGTGCCATGTCTATTCAGTCACAAGTAGAGGGAGAGCAGTTGTTGCACCTGCAGGTTATCACAGACCAGGATCTCCTTCCATCTGAGACCAGCTTCACCTGTGAGAAACCAGCACCAGAGCAAGCAGGCACCAGGAAGAGTCCCATTCTGCTGCACACTGTTAGCCAGGATGAGCAGAGGACAGTAGTTTGTGAGAACACGTCAGACTTTGAGGCCAAAGCTAGCACCATAACCATCCAGCCCAAAAAAGAGGCTCCTACTCTGCTGCATCTCCAGTCAACCTATTCTGTGGAGGCAGAACCCAAAGAGGGTATTCTTGTCATTCAGAAGCCTGACCAGCAGGTGGCATCACAGAAACAGGAAAAGGCTAGGAGTCATGCAGCCATATTGGAGGAGAGAAGGGAGATCACAGCAGATTATCACGCAGAACTGGCTTTGTCGGTGACTGGAGTTCAGTCTCAGTTGCGAACTGAACCCAGAACTCAAAACATCCTCCAGCTCTCTTTCCAGCCCATGCAACTGCCGAAAGAAATGCCAGTTACCACTGACATCAAGCAGCAACGAGCTTTGGTGCAGAAGGAAGATCACTGGAACGTGATGCATGTCACCAGTGTGGAAGATAGTCAGGCATTAGAGGAAGGTCACACAGAGGGTCTTACTGCAGTGGATGAATTCACCTGCCAAACAGCTGTAGAGCCAAAGGTTCCTACCGAGTCAATCCAGATCGAGGAAAAGGAGATCTCCACTGAGAGTAGTGTCCTTCTAGAGGCAGCAGAGCAGGACTTTGCTGTTCAAATCCAGGAGGGCCAGTCAGTTAGGCAGTCAATATTGATGGATGAGAAGCAAGTGCTGATGGGTGAACTCTCTCAGGAGATCTCCAAGTCTGAATCCACAAAAGTCGCCATCACCACACAGCCTAAACTGTCCCTTATGGCATCAGAATCAAAAGACAGCACAGCTCTTCCCAAAGAGATGACATTTGTGATTCAGATCCCTAAACCATCCAGTCTGAATATACGGCATCAGCTCAGAGATGCTCTTCAGTCTGCAGTAGCCAGTGACCAGCCAGTGTTACTGGCTGATGTTGTTGGAAAGTTCCAGCCTGTAGAGGTACAGGAAGTCAAGGTTCAAAGAGAGCCCAAGCGTGCCATGTTTACATACCTGATTACAACAACAGGTTCTCCCATGGAGATTACTCTGGCTATTGAGGGTAAATACCCTCAGACAGCTGACCTCAGGACTGAACTCCAAGCAGCTTTCCACTCCATAGTGTACCAGGAAGCCCATGTTCTTGCCTCTGAACAGCCGGGCACTATGCAGTTAGACAAACCTCAAAGGGCCCAGGTCACCTCTGCCCGCTCTAAGCAAGTGCTGTCATCAATGGTCGAGACAGTGAACGTGGCAGAGGGCACAGTGGAGTTCACTGCTATTAAATCTCAGGCTGCTGCAGTCAAAACTGAGTCGGAAATGGCCGTTGAACATGCTGCAGCTGAGGAACAGGTTGTGGTGCAGGAATCTCAGTCAGCAAAGATGGAACATTCTATCTCATCCCAGATCAAAATTTCCACCGAATCTCACATGTCTTTTGAACAGTCAGTACAGGTGTCAAGAGAAGAGGTCAGGTCAGTAACGGTGAAGAGCCAAGAAAAAGACGCAGGAGCGGCTACTTTAACCAGTGCCATGCCTCCCACCACAGTCCCCTCTGAACAGGTTGTGGATGTCAGCATCCAGAAGGAGCACAGGGAAGAGACCTTTAAAGGGGAAATTACTGTAACTAGGCCTGAACAGAGAGAATACCCTGTAATAGTCACCTCCCTTGAAGACTTATCCATAGAAGAAGATAGTAAAGTAATCTTTAACACCACCATTAATTACGCCACAAAGGTAAACTGGTTTTTCAATGGGCAATTAGTGAAATCTGGCAAAGAGTTCAAGTGTTCAAAAGACCACGACACATATACGTTGGTTATCAACAAAGTTGTCAAGGAGAGGAATCAAGGAGAATATGTTTGTGAGGCTGAGAATGAAGCTGGCAGAACTGCAACATCTTCAAGACTCACTGTGGTCTCAAGAGGTTTGATAACAGGAAAATTCAATGTATCATTCCTTCATTCATCCATTTTCTCTGAGAATGACTAATAATTCACACAAACAGGTCCATTCAAGACCTCTCTCCTCACATAGAGTTATTCATTTTTCACTTTGGTCTATTTGTTCATTTCATAGCTCGGCATGAGCACCTTTAGCAGGGCAATAGATGGTACTAACTCACTGTATCTTCTTTATTCCACATCATTGTTTGGTCAGTAATTGCCAAAAGGCCAGAATTGTCACAGCCATGCAAGTTTAGCTCAAGGCTCTTTAATCAAAAAGAATCTTGCTATAATGGTTGTCATTATTCTGGCCTTCGGGCAGCTTTCATGGTCTTTCCATAGCCACTTAAGCATGTCAGTGGCTACAGGTCCCTTTGGTCTGTCACATTCCTCCAGGTCCATTCTATCCACATCGCCAATGTCTCTGCATGCTTTCAGGGCTTCAACTTGACATTACTTCATCTTTCACCAACTCTTTGTTTCTTCTTTTAGCCTGAACCCTTGCCCCATGACAATCATAGAATGATAGCATCTGTTTTCGGGCAGCTTTGGGGCTTGTGTTCTGGCTATTTTTCCCTCCTCAGTCACTCCTGAATTGCCCTCTACCATTGTTGTACATTCCACCATTCCTGTTCCAGTCATGTTTTTTAATGAAGATTACATTGCATAGTTTCATAGATGTAATAACTAACATTTACCTTTTAATTTCTCTGTGTGCCTCAGTGCCACCTCTCTTTAGGCAGAAAATCATCCCTCTGGATATTAACATTGGCAGCCATGCCAAGTTTGAATGTGAGATCGAAGATGCTCCAAGTGTTACCTTCAAATGGTACAAGTCTGGCACTGAGATCAGACAGGGTGAGAAGTACCGGATCCTAAGCCACCCCACCAGTTCCTCTCTGGAACTCCAGAACCCGGTCAAGGCAGACAGCGGTGAATACATGTGCAAGGCTTCAAATCAGCACGGCACTGACAGCTGCACTGCCTCACTCACTGTGACTGGTAAGACCCAACTGGGACCTTTTTGGTTATCGCTTTACTTATGTGTGTGTTTGTGAGAGAGAGAGAATTATATACAAATGTTGCTTTGTGTTTCATCCCAAATCATTATGGTGTAGTATGGAAGTGATGACATTTTTATTAATGGGTCCGTTGTCACCTTTGGCAAGATGTAATGATGTTGGCATTCCGATGTTGTCATGTTTAAAACCAAATTGAGATTGCACAGGTTCATTTATATTGGTGTATTTTTCCACTTTTTAAAATCTTAAACACTTTTTGTATGTTCTACCTGCTCTCCATAGAAATGTACCCACCAGTATTTGTTTCAAAACCAGACCCAATGATTTTATATGTGGGCAAACAAGCTGTGTTCCAGTGCTCACTCACTGGATCCTCACCCATGGAAGTTGTCTGGCACAAAAACAACATAGCCATCTCCTCCACAGGGAACTATGTCATGAAATGTGAAAAGAACAAGTATTCCCTTCACATTAAAAATCTTGAGCTAACTGACCAGGGAGAGTACCTGTGCAAGGCCTCCAACAGAGTTGGCACTGCTACCTTTACCACAGAGCTAAAGGTTATCAACAAGCCCAACTTTGTTAAGACTATTGAGCCAGCATCAGTCGCTGTCAATAACCCGCTAAGGCTGGAGTGCCAGGTGGACGAGGATACTGGTGTGACTGTCACCTGGAGCAGGGATGGCAAAAAAGTCCACCAGAGCATGGAGTGTAAACTGTCCTTTGAGGACAAGGTGGCTGTTCTTGACATACCCAAGTCCAAACTGAGGGACTCTGGGAAATATGTGTGCACAGCCACAAATGAGGCTGGAAGCTCATCCTGTGAGAGTATGGTAACGGTTCAAGGTAAGATCTTACCGATGATCTTTCCGTTAGCTTTGAAGAAAACATAATTCTCTTGAAATAAACTGGTGGACTTTTGCTGAAGACTGTTTTCAGCTGATACTAACACTATGCACCGCTATCTTGCCTTTTCTTTTACACTCTATTGTCTTGGTTATAGTGATGTTTTTTCTCTCTGTTTGAAAATCTTGGTGATGAACTAAACACTCCTTTCAGAACCTCCTACCTTTGTCAAGAAAATGGAACCAAAGATTACATGGAAACAAGGAATAGCTGCACGCTTACAGTGCACTGTTAAAGGGTCACCTGAACTCCACATCCACTGGTTCTGGAATGAGAGAGAACTTAGCAATGGAGAAAAGTATAAAATCTCTTTCAAGACTGGAGTTGCCATGTTGGAGATAGTTAATCTTCTGGTCACAGACAGTGGGAGTTACACCTGTGAGGTGTCAAATAATGCAGGCAGCGAGAGCTGCAACACCCTCATAGCTGTTAAAGGTTTGCCAAAGAAATCTTGCACTCTACATTACGTTACGCTCACTGTTCATTTAACAAAACCTCTTGTATTAATTGCATACACTTTATTTGCCCTTTTGACAAACAGATCCACCATCCATTAGAAAAGATCTGCAGACAGTAGAGGTGGTGAAGGGAACAGCAGCTCAGCTGGAATGTACGATCACAGGAACAGCTCCTTTTGAAATCAGCTGGTTAAAAAATAAGAAAGCTATCACCAGTGATGAGAAATATAAAATAATCTCCCAAGATTCCTTGTCAAGGCTGGAGATCCAGACCTTTGAAAGTGCAGATATTGGAGATTATCAGTGTGTCATTTCCAATGATGTGGGGAAAGTCACCACTAAGGCGCTTGCTAAACTTAAAGGTTAGTAAAAGACAGTTATGGACTGAGGTGTCATCTTGTGCTTCACAGTTAGTATTTAATTCATTATGTTTTTTGTAGAGCCGCCAACCTTTTCAAAAAGAGTTGAGAGTTCCACAGCAGTGTTGGGAAATACAGTGAAACTACAGGGAACCATTAAGGGCTCGGCTCCCATCAATATTAAATGGATGAAAGACTCTGAAATACTGAGAGATGAAGATCCAAATATTAAGATGGTGTTTGAAAACAACGTTGCAAGCTTGACGATAACAACAGTGGCCATTGGCCATGGTGGCAAATATTCATGCCAAGCTGAGAATGAAGCTGGGCAAAAGAAATGTGAAGCCACCTTGACTGTGCAAGGTCAGATGAAATCTTTGATGAAGACATACATTTTAGCTCCTATGTAGAGTTCTATAGATGCTTGTGTTTGAATTCTTATAATCTAATAACTATTGGGTCTTATCTTATCCCAGAACCTGCCAGAATCATAGAACCTGCAGAGTCCATTAGTGTGACTGCAGGGGATTCAGCCACATTGGAGTGTACAATTTCTGGAAGCCCAGACCTCAAAGTGAAATGGTTTAAAGACGAGAAAGAGATGATCAGTGGCCGCAAATATAAGATGACTTTGAAGGACAATATTGCCACCATGAAGATTCTTACAGCAGAAAAAGGAGACACTTCAGACTACAAGATGGAGGTGTCGAATAAAGTTGGAAAAGACCAGTGCACATGCTCAGTCACTGTCTTAGGTTAGTTTCTTGTTTCTGCTTCTTTAACATTTTATAATGTTTTTGCAGGTTTTCTAACAATTGCTTACTTTTGGAAATATGTAGTTGTTGATTGTTTTCTAACTGAAAGGAAACAAATACTGTCATCAGACGCTTTGGTCATGGGATTAACATTAGAAGACAGTATGGAGTTTTATTTGCCTTTGGATTTTAGCTGATTGGCTGATTTTTTTTAAATGCAGTATGAAACTGTGTTAATAAATGAGATGTTTTTTCTCCATACAACCAGATCGGATAATGCCTCCAACTTTCACAAAGTCCCTGAAAAGAGTTGATGCTAACATTGGTAATGATGTCTCTGTGGAGTGTAAAGTGTCTGGGTCCAAACCCATGACCATAGCTTGGTTCAAAGACGACCAGGAAATCACGTCTGGATCAAAATTCCAGCCTGAATTCAAAGATGGCTCTGCTATACTGAGAATAATTCGGGTGGAGAAGGCTGACTCTGGAGTTTACAAATGCAGAGCCACCAATTCAGCCGGCTTTAAAGAAACCAGTGGCACATTCTATGTCAAAGGTTAAGAATGTTTGGCTTATGTTGTGCTTTTATTTGTTGTGTACAGTCCTTTACTGATTTCATGCTAACATGAAATGCACATTTTGTTTCATTACTGGCCTCCAGAGCCCCCAGTGTTCACAGTGAAACCAGACAATCAGGATGTCATACCAGGAACCACTGTTTCCTTTAAAACGGCCTTCACTGGAACAGCTCCGTTGGCTGTTAAGTGGTTCAGAGAGGAAACAGAAATTATAACTGGCGGCACATATTTCATAAAGAAAGATGCCTCATCAAGCTCTTTGGACCTTCACTCTGTGAAACCCAGTGACTCTTCTAAGTACACATGCCAAGTATCTAATGATGCTGGGAAGGTGGATTGTGCTGCAGTCCTCTTTGTGAAAGGTGCATATCTTCAGTATTGTTTGCAGCTGTATGAAAATGTCTTGACATTATTTATTTATTTTGATACTAATGTATGTGACTTCTCTCTGTAAATGAACGTTAACCTCTTCTCTCAGAACCTCCCATGTTTGTGAGTAAGCTTGAGGCAACCAAGCTCGTTACTAGCAGTGATTCTGTCAGGCTGGAGTGCAAAGTGACGGGCAGCCCTGTCATCAGTTTTAAGTGGTTCAAGGATGAGATGGAAATAAGCTTCAGTCCTAAATACAAAATGGCCGTGATCGACTTAGTGGCATCTCTGGATATAATCAACTGTTCTGTAGAGGATAGTGGAAATTATGTCTGTCTGGCATCCAGCGAAGCCGGTACTGACCGCTGCAGCAGCACAGTTACAGTCAAAGGTTGGTTTCGTTTCAGTTTACCGATACTTTTTCTTGTGCTGTAACTGTAAATGCTTTGTTCGAGGTTTTCAGTGATTTACTTTGGTGAGTTATAGTGACACTGAAGATATTTTGCTTTTCTTTATTTCAAATGAGTGCTGATGCCTTCACTGTCTTCTTCTAGAGCCACCAGTGTTTGTGCGTAGCTTGGAGCCCAAAAATGTGGTGAAAGGTTCTGAGATGATGCTGGAGGGCCAGGTGTCCGGGTCTGCCCCTTTCACTGTGTCATTTTATAAAAACTCAAAGCTGATTAGGAATGATAAGAGACACAGAATCAATGTGAAGGATGAGCTAGTATCCCTGGAGGTGCTGGCGGTGGAGGCAGGCGATGTCGGCTTGTATCAGTGCACTGTTGAGAATGAAGTGGGGAGGGCCTCTTGTGATTGTCCCGTAACACTAAAAGGTTGGTAGAAAGTATGAACTGGAAGCATGGCTTTAGCTTTAAATCAACACAAAGCTATCTTTAAATCTGTACCATACTTACAGTATATTTTATTAATAGCCTTGCAAATCAAGCATATGGTTCCCTCTTTGCTCATTCTGGTCAGCCATTTCCTGGCAATGGAAGTTATTTCCAGTAGCATACGTAGGTTGCCACATATTAATCAGAGGAGGGTGTTGTGCATTTACATAGGTTAGACAGTAGTACATTTGATCTCTGAGGCACCGTTAATCATTATTAATCTTTACTTCAAATGTAAAAAAAACAGGATGTAACCTCAAGAAATGTTAGATTTAAGTTAAGTCATTGAATGTTTACATCACACAGCTACTAAGTCAGGTGTTATGTTAGAGTGTACAACACAGTAGTTTAAATCACCATCAAAATATTCCATAGTTGTCTGATTTGTACGAAATGTGTCTGTCAGACTAAACTGATTCTCTGTGGATGACTTCCAGATTTAAATTTTGTAGCAAAGACTGAAGTCTGCCTTTGCAAGCATAATATTTGCAGGAGACTCCAATAACATTCCTGTCAAATGTTTCTTTGTAGAACCGCCATCATTTGTGCAAAAGTTGGAGAACCTCAACGCTTTGGTAGGCAGTGAGGTTTCCCTGCAGTGCATTCTGAAGGGCTCAGAGCCCATGACTGTGTCCTGGCTGAAAGATAACCATGAGCTCAAAGAAACTGAGAACATTCAACTTACATTTGAGAACAAGACCGCTGTGCTGCACGTCACCAACTTGCAGAGCAAACATGGTGGCAAGTATTCTTGCCACGTGCAGAATCAGGCTGGGAGCCAGACGTGCTCTGCCGTGTTGACAGTCAAAGGTTGGTTAAGATACTCAAAAACTCACATTTGAAACCAATTTCTGTCTTTACCCTAATTGGAATCTTGTAATGATGCATCTAGGCAATTGTTATCAACTCGCTAACACAAACATCAATAAGGGTACAAGCAGGAAGTTTTCCTCAATTTCTTTCTTTGAGAACACACACAGACCAAACTTCAATGCAAGTCCATAAAAATTAAAACACAACTCTTTTGCAGTACCCCATGTTTAATTCACCAATCTTGTCCAGTTATCTTGCCTACATCAGGGTAGTATCACCATACGATTTTGGCTCTCTTGTTGTGCAAAGTGTTGATTTTGAAAGAAGTTTTATATCCATGTAAGCTTCCTTATTCACATCCTGAAGGGAATTTTTAATTGATTGATTCATTTTCCATGTGATCATTTTATGACCTTACGAGATGATAGTAGTACATACTTGGTTCTTCAGTGTGCTGTAGCATATCAGGATTGAGATTCTTTGCTGACTGTTGTGTTTGCCATCTCAGAGCCAGCTAAGGTGACAGAGGAGGCCAAGTCCATCAGTGTGACTCAGGGGGATCCGGCCACCCTGGAGGCAAGGTTCTTGGGCACTAAACCACTGAAAGCTCAATGGTTAAAGGCCGGAAAGGAGCTGACCTCAGGCCAGAGATATAAAGTCCAGAGCACAGACACCAGCTCTGTGCTCAAGATTATTAAAACTGAGAAAAGTGATAGTGGTGAATACATATTTAAGGTTTCAAATGATGTCGGCAACAGTTCTTGTGAGGCAACACTCACGATTCTTGGTCAGTTCCTAAAGCATGCCCTTGAACTTCACATTTGTTTTGTTACCCTGAACACTGCTTTACACCTCTGTTTTTCTTCTTTTATCAATGTTAGATCAAATAATTCCACCGTCTTTTACAAGAAAACTAAAGCAGACAGAAGGTATAAAAGCATCATTTGCTCACCTGGAGTGTCTTGTATCTGGCTCTCTGCCAATAACCACACAGTGGTACAAAGATGAGAAAGAGATCCAGACTGATGAGAAGCACAAATGCACATTCTTTGAGAATGTTGCTTTCCTGGAAATAACAAGTCTTGACAGTAAAGACAGCGGCAGTTATACCTGCATTGCTACGAACAAAGCGGGAACTGTCCAGTGCTCCGGGATCATGTTTGTCAAAGGTTTTAATACCTTTGTATCATTGAACAATTGAAAGGACCTTTGTTTTGTGTGGCCCGATTTCTGATTTCTTTTCTTCTTACAGAACCGCCATGTATTCTTGAAAAGCCAGAATCCATGAATGTTTTGCCTGGCTCAAAGGTCCAGTTTAACGTCCTAGTCTCTGGCACGCCACCACTGACCATCAAATGGTTTAAAAACAAGAAAGAGATTTTATCCAGTGCTGACTGCAATGTCATCAAAGACAACACCTCAAGCTCACTGGAGCTTTTCTTTGCCAAAACGTCAGATTCTGGAGACTATGTCTGTGAAATACAGAATGATGTTGGCTCGACTTCATGCCAGGCAACACTTTTCGTCAAAGGTCATCAGTCTCTATGTTTGTTTCCATCCATATGTTCTTATGGACATTTGAAATTTAGAATTTGAATGTTTCTTTCCTTTGACCTCCTCCACCAAAAAGCTAAAACAGTAAACAGTAGATGCCATATTAAGTTAGGTAGCAGCAGTGAAATGTGGTGATGTTCCCATGGTTACAGTATCTCTCAATTATGTCAGCTTGTTTGCCTCTCCAGAATATTCACAGAACAGTTGATAAAAATGAACTGATTCACAAAATGTTGCAACATTTGGGCAGAAATATATACACAGTCAACTTTATAGAGAAAGTTTCTCCCTTGTCATCTATCTGATGGTTACATCTGTGGTTTTATTTTGTTCCTTAGAACCTCCAAGGTTCACACGGACCCCAGCACGTGTGTCTGTGGTCTGTTCCAGTCAGAGTAAAGTGTTTGAGTGTCAGGTGACTGGCACACCTGACATAGACATCTGCTGGTTCAAGGAAGGGTCTGAGATCAGCCCCAGTGATCGGTACAAGGTGGCCTTTGTTAACTCTGTTGCCACTCTGGAGATCTGTGCAGCTGGCACTAAAGACAGTGGTCTTTACTACTGCGAGGCTCGCAATGAAGCTGGTAGTGAGAGCTGCAGCATGGAGCTCAAAGTCAAAGGTTAGTCATGTAAAAAGATATTAAGCTTTAAAATATAAGATTGGAAGCAGTGGTTCCCCAAACACTGAGGAGGTCATCTCTACTTGATTATTCTAGCCATTGTTCCAGTTAGGAGTTTTAATTTTTAAAATCTTTAAATGAAAGGCTTATTCCAAATGGGACCCACCATTGAACTAGCTAGCCTAACTGAATGCTTATTGGATTGGTAACAGGCTTACCTAAAATGCACAGTAAATGAAAGTGTTTTTTTCCCTTTCAATATCAGAACCACCTTCATTTGTTAGAGAGCTGGGTGCAGCTGATGTTGTGAAGGGCTCCAGTGTCTCTTTTGACTGTCAGCTCACTGGGACGGCTCCATTTGAGATAACATGGCACAAAGACACAAAGGAGATCAAACCCAGTGCTAAACATGGCTTATCTCAGCTGAATGGCACTGCGGGTCTAGTGGTGCACAAATGTGACTCTGTAGATGTTGGTGAATACCAGTGTACTGTTGCCAATGAAGTGGGAAGCTGTACTTGTAAGACTACGCTAAACCTCAAAGGTTGGTCTAATCAGAATCTATATTTTAATCTTTTGAGGTGAGTATTGACTTCATGTTAACATTTTGTTGGGTTTCTCTAATAGAACCACCAACATTCACCAAGAGGATTGAGAACACTGCCACTGTTCTGGGTAAAATGGCAGAGTTTCATTGTGTTGTGGAGGGTTCTCCCACTCTCTCTGTACAATGGCGAAAAGACGAGAACTGGATTTTGGAGGATCCAAAGATTGAGAGAACATTTGAGAATAATGTGGCCACTCTCAAGATTCCTGCCTGTGAAGCGAGTCACAGTGGGAAGTACACCTGCCAGGTGGTAAACGAGGCTGGGCAGGATAAGTGCTTTGCCACCCTTCTGGTGCAAGGTATACTATAAGATCATTAGTTCTTTTAGCATTGAGCCAGCACAATATCCATAGTTCGGTCTTACTGAGTTTTTTTCTTTGTATTTTAGAGCCTCCACAGATCACAGAGAAACCCGAGGTGATAAAAGTGACAATCGGAGATCCAGTTAGACTTGACTGTAAGGTAACGGGCTCACCTGAGCTCAAAGTGAAATGGATGAAAGATGGAAAGGAACTTCAGTCCATCAGACAGCACAAGCTGAGCTTTGAGAATAACATCAGCAGCCTAAAGATTCAGTCTGCTCAGAGAGAGGATGAAGGAGAGTATGTCTTTGAGGTGTCAAACCACATCAGTAGCTGCACCTGCAAAGTCAAAATGATCGTATTAGGTTGGTGTTAAAATTATAAAACGTGTCTGGTACATGGTGAAATGTAAACACAGTCTAATCATGTTATTGTGCATTTGTAACAGATCAAGTAATTCCCCCAAGCTTCATCAAACCCCTGGTAGACATGCAAGAGATACTGGGTTCCTTTGTTCAGATCTATTGCAAAATATCTGGTTCCCTGCCTATCTCTGTGGAATGGCAGAAAGATGGAACCAAAATCTCTAGTGGTGTAAAACACAAACTCATCCAGCAGGACAATTCTGTGTCCATTGAAATTGAACAGCTAGAAAGATCTGACGCAGGATCCTACTTATGCAAACTGATCAATGCAGCAGGAAGTTGTGAATGCAGTGGATCCCTTGTGGTCAAAGGTCAGACAAGGCTCTTGAATGTGATTGGCCATTTGATTCTAAATTAAAAGTGAGTACCTCTTTAACCTGGTCCATCTTGTTGTCTTCAGAACCTCCCAGCTTTGTGACTCTGCCTGAGTCCCAGGCAGCTCTACCCAACTCCACTGTACGCTTCAAATGCACATTTAACGGAACTCCTCCTTTCACCGTCAAATGGTTCAAGGATGATACAGAGCTCATGACTGGGCCCAGTTGTTTCACGGGACTGGAAGGGCTGTCTTGCTTCTTAGAGCTCTATTCAGTGGGTGTCACCCAGAGTGGAGTTTACTCTTGCCAAGTCAGCAACGATGCTGGCTCTGTACGCTGTAGTACAGACTTGACAGTCAAAGGTTGGATATACATCTTTCAAAAAAACTAGTGATTCTCTGTCATGTTTCCAGCTTAACAGCACTTTGTCATTTTTTTGGAGCTTTTTCATTTCTGCAGCTGCTTATGAAGACGTTTCTGTTGCCTTTGTGTTACACCTGCATCCCTACAGCCATTCTGCCCATTCTACTAACCCATCATTGTCAGCTCATCTCATTAGCTTATCTCATCGGTTCATCTCCTTCCCATCTTGTCCTCTAAGCTCAAGTGCTTCTACATGCTTCCAGCAGCTAACATGTCTGTGTTTTGGCTTTCCAGAACCACCTGCGTTTGTGCTGAAACTCCCTGGCACTAAGTTTGTGAAGCAGGGTGAGCCACTCCGCCTGGAGTGCAAAGTCAGTGGCACAGCCCCTCTGAAGGTGACCTGGTTCAAACAGGACACCAAGCTCACAGAGGGGGGCAACTACAAAACATCATTTGTTGACTCGGTTGCAGTCCTAGAACTGCTCTCTACCAGCTTTGGTGATGATGGAGTTTACACCTGTGAAGCTCAGAATGATGCTGGCAGTGTCAGCTGCAGCACCACATTTACTGTTAAAGGTCAGCCTCTAACTGACTCTCTATTCATACATTTATTGTTCATGATCTGACTTTCTGGTGCACTTGCTGCTCAGTGTGTTGTTGAGGTTTTTGTGAAAGTTGTGTAAGTGACTCAGACACTTACTTGCTTAAAGCTGTTATCCGTAATGTCCACACTTGGTATGGTGAAGTATCATTGAAAGCTCAGCTGGTTGGGTTGCACCTGTTGTTATTAACAGAGCCAACACACTAGTAGTTACATACGTCACAAGAAGTGATATATATCTTTCCAATTCAGTTAAGTCAAATAAACACCTGGCGTCTACACATTTTACACAACAAAATTATTTTTGTAGTCCACAAGTCATTTATCTTAGCTGTCTGCCTTCTAAGATGTAGTGCTGCCATCCTTCACAACAACTTTGCCATCTCACCTGTAGTTCCACTGAGCATTCACAAACCTGACATCTCAACTATATTTTCAATTTCCTTTCATAAGAATTCTGCAATCTTAATTGTAATACCAAGAAATTTCCACATTTACTCCAACATCCTAGTTCTAGTTGCAACAAATACCACAAAGAATTTCATCTACGTCTTAGCTGTTTGCACACCACCTTCCACAACTCCAATATATTGGCTCTAGTGGAACCATAAACTCCACATTATTAATGTGCTATCGTAACTTATGTACCAATAATCTTCCAAAATCATTATGCAATTTATGCTGTAGATACATCAAATGCCAATCTCTTGATTTATAAGCTCTAGTTCTAACATATTCTCAAATTTACTAGCAAATAGACTTCCACAGCTGCTGTATCTTTACCATACTTCCATAAACTTGCCAAAATAACTCTCTAAAATTAGTTAATGAGCCTCCGCAATCAATATTAATAATTCTGCATAGTATTTTAATAATTATTCCATCCAGCTACCTTAGCTGTAGTTGTAGTATTTTAATCATTAATCATCATTTTAGTTGTAACAAACTTAAAGAAGTCCACCATCTTACCTGTAGTTGTAGAAACGTTATCATAGTCATCATCAAATCATGTTTAGCATTGGTCCCAGTACTCTTCCACAATAACTCAAATAGTTTTACTTTATTTAAAAAAGCAAATCTCAACAACTGTAGCTGTTATTATATGACATCCACACGTCATATAATATTCTTTTTTAATTATTTGATAGCACGTGGAAAAAACTAAACAAAACATTTTATAATTTAATATGCAAACAAAGACATTCACACCACATATACTCAACTATACATGAATTTAAAGAAAACAAATGCTTGTCCAGCAAAGGGAACAAGTTGAAGGCTTCACCTAAAGACTCAAGACAAGATAAACAGAAGAACATTAGTTGTAGTTCAGTAAACCTGCCATAATAATAATAACTGCATTTTTAGCAGTAGTTAATAATAGTTAATAAATCCACCATCTTCACTTTGGACCATTTTCAAGCGCGGATGTTGACATCGCGTGATACGTTACGGATTTCAGCTTTAAGCTTTTCTCCATGGATTTCTTTTTTCTCGTGCATCTTTCTTTAACAGTTTACTGATCTTTTTGTAGACGCTCCATCTTTTGTGAAAGTGCCCCAGCCCGTTGAAGGGCTGAAGGGTAAGGACGTAAGTCTGTACTGTGAGATGAGCGGTACAGCTCCGTTCCAGATCACATGGTTCAAAGACAGGAAGCCTCTGATGGAGAGCAGGAAGTATAAGTTGGTGAGCGAGGGCAGCTTAGCTACGCTGCATATAATTGGGATAGAGCTCTCAGATGCCGGCGAATATGAGTGCAAAGTGTCAAACAGTGTAGGAAGTGACACCTGCCAGACATCAGTTAAACTCCGAGGTCAGTAGAATTTGCGATAGTCTTAAATGAAATCATAGTAGTTTTAGATTTTTAAGTTACTTTGTCACCTTGCTGACTTTACCTTTTTGCGCTGTTTTCCTCTCTTCAGAGCCGCCGTCGTTTGTGAAGAAACTGTCAAACATGACAGTGATACTGGGAGAGGAGGTGATCCTTGTGGCCACTGTTAAAGGCTCTGAACCCATTACTGTGTCCTGGGTTCAAGACAAGGATCACATTCTCAGGGACGGTGACAACAGGAAAATCACCTTTGAGAACAACCAGGTCACTCTTAAAGTCTTTAAGGCTGATGCAACCACAGCAGGCAAATACACCTGCCACCTCAGAAACGATGCTGGGAGTGTGGAGTGTTTCGCTAACTTGACTGTTCTAGGTTTGTAAACATATAATTCTCTCTTTCTCTTGCTAGTTTTTCCCCTGCAGGTTTCACTAAAAACCTATTTTTTCCTGCTTCCTCTCTGTTTACTCCAGAACCTGCTAAGATAGTGGATAAGCCCGATGCTCTGAGCGTGACAGCAGGCGATATTGCCGCTCTTGAGGTTAAAGTGTGTGGAACACCAGAGCTGAAACCTAGGTGGTTCAAGGATGGTGTTGAGCTGGCCTCTGGGAGGAAATACCAAATCTCATTTTCCCAGATGATTTCCAGCCTGAACGTGCTCTCTGCTGAGAAAGTGGACTCTGGAGAGTACACATTTGAGGTTATGAATGAGGTCGGGAAGGACCTGAGTAAAATTAATCTCACTGTTTTAGGTTGGTGTCTTCTTCCTACTTGCAGTTTGATGACTGGGGCTGGGTATGAGTTTTAATCTTTGATACCTAAAATATTATTCTATAAACCCTTTTTTAAATTTAACACAAGAAGCTGGCATTATCAATTGTTAAAAAAACAAGTAGCCATACAGATCATTTATAGGAATAAAACAGCCAATAAAATGTTATATTTGGTCATGTTAACTTAATCAAAGAATTAGAAGTTAACCTGACCAGAAACTCAATGTCAGCTTCTGTCTTACTTGGTTTGACACTTTTCTGCCATTGGGGGGAAAAAAGCATTGAGGTTCTATATCCAGCCCCACTGATCACTGTGCCTTCATATATGTATTTGTCCTAACACCCTCCTTACTCAGTCTTCCCTTCCCTAACAGATAAAACCATACCTCCAACATTCTCAAGGAAATTGAAGGATTGCAACACAATTCTTGGACAAGCTGGAGAGATGGAGTGCAAAGTGTCAGGTTCCCAACCTTTTACTATCTCCTGGTACCACGATGGGGAGGAGATACAGAGCGGGCCAAATTATGAGATTTCATTCAACAACAACAGCTGCATGCTGAAGGTGCCAAAGCTGAAGCTATCTGACTCTGGCGTGTATAAATGTAAAGCTGTCAACAAGGCAGGATTCAGTGAAACCACAGCCTCATTGGTTGTAACAGGTCAGTAAATCCAGACAGAAAGAGATCTTATTAATTAAATGTTCCGTTAACTCTTACAGTCCTGTCCAGAAATGCTTATGTGCTATTTAACAATGTTCAGCATTACACAATAACAATAACCACTTAATAACAATTTAATCCAGTTATGTGTCTTGTAGTCTCAGGATATGTTTCCTGTAAGACTTCTTCAATAATGGCCGGCCATTGGTCTTGTTGGGGGAACCACCTTCCCCCAATGTTTGTGTATTTACTATTAACAGTCTTTTAGCCTATAGTGTCTATTAGTTAGGAGACACAGTACAATACAACTCTTTATAACTAGTGTTCACTTCAGGCGCCTGTCTAACTCCTTACTTTACATCTTTGTTGTAATAAAGAAACAAGAATTCCCTTTAGGTCCGTAAGAGAGGGAAGTGTTTTCTATCTTCTATGAGGTTTTTGGTGAGACTGGCAGCAAGAATGGGCTTAAAACCAAGAAACCAAGAAAAAATGTATAAGAACAATTGAAAATATACGCAAAATAGGGAAATACACGTATTGGCTGAGACTTTAGCATCATGTTTACTGTACAGGAATGAGTGTAATCCTTAATACAGGAAGTACCCACACACTGAATCAGAGCTCCTTAAGAGAATATACAGTATACAGTGACTCTACAATCATCAGTCATACAAATATGTTGGTGTCTATGCACATTTTATACACAAGTTAACAATGAAAAACTGAAATACCAAACAATCATTTCATATAAATAGTAGTAATAGATAGACACTGCATCCAATATAGAATCAATAGAAGTAGAAATAGATTAAGTTGAATATCACATGACATGGATGTTGAAGCTTCTTATCGTGATTACACCCTCTAGGCGTTTTCTATTTGTTTTGGGGGTGTTTTTCATTGGCCAATAAAGTGAATATATTAACATACTTCCCAAATTTTAGTATTTCTACTCCCGTAAGCAGTAAAACATTTGGGTTCCACCATGTTGATATCTGTCACTGTGTTTGTATCCAGAGCCCCCAACATTTGTGGTGACCCCACAGCCTGTGGAAGCCATGCCAGGCTCTAATGTCACTTTCTCAGCGATGGTGAAAGGCAGTGAGCCCCTTAAACTGAAGTGGTTCAGAGGAACCAAGGAGATCCAGGCTGGACAAGGCTGTGATTTCTCCCTGAAGGACAACAAAGTGATCCTGGAGCTTTTCAATGTGGACAGAAACCACGCTGGAGAGTACACTTGCCAAATCATAAATGATGCAGGAAAGGAAAGCTGCCCAGTTAACCTGACTGTCAAAGGTCAGTATATTAGCACTTTACTTAAATCCCATAATTTAAGTAAAGTTTTCACAAACTGCAGTTAGCTGTTTGTGTATATATATCCTGATGAATGGTGAGTAAAGGTTAATAGTGGAAAAAGTATGCAGATAACGATAATGTAGCTTGTGGACGTTGAGCTAATTTAGCCACTTTATTTACTGTTGGGTAGTTAAAAAACAGCTGATTGTATGTTCATTGTCATTGTAATGGGATAAAAAGCAAGTACAAGTAATTCCAAATGTAACTTCTTCACTGAGCAATGTCCTTAGTTCCACCATTGGCCACTGGTCACCACGTTAGCAAAGCATTCTGTATTATAATTGGTTTACAGGAAAGCTCAGCAAATAAAAATGTGTTCCAAGCTTGATAAAGAGCAGAACACATATATATATAGACTGGCTAGACCTGGACCCTGCATTCCTCACAGAGAACACAATTCGTCACTTCATAAAAATGTCTTACTGAAAGTACATTCAAGAAATAAAGGACCAGTATAAGATAAATATGGAGTTCTTAACTAGAACATCATGCAAACATATATTCCAGTGGAGCCCCAGAATATAATTATAAACCTGAAAATGCACTCAATATGTCCTCTGAGAAGTGCAGGATTTAAAATCAATGATTAGTTGCAGGATTTCTTCCACACTGATTGAAGTACTGAGTATAATTCCAGTCAGCAAGCAAGGAGAAAAAGCCAGTTTCCTGACTCTGATGGTCCTGGATGGGGACTAATCACTGGCTAATGGTCAGGCTGTAAGAATGATGAACACACAGTTTGAAGTATGAGACAACATTGATGTTAATAAATCCTGTTGTGCTAAAATGAACCAATCAAAAGTAACTGCATGTCCCCCTGACAAAGTCTTCACACTAACTAAATGTGTCTGATTGTGTCACTCAGAACCAGCAGCCTTCTCCAAGAAACTGAAAGACGTGTCAGTTGAGAAGGGCAAAGCTTTAATGCTGGAGTGTACATACACCGGGACACCTAAGATCACTGTGAACTGGTACAAAGAAGGCCAGCAGATCTTTGCTTCTTACAAATACAACATCACCACGACTGAAAGTTCTTGCATCCTGGAGTGTCTCTGCACTGATGAGAAAGAAGCTGCAGGAAAATACTCCTGCGAAGTGTCCAACGATGCTGGAAAAGACACGTGTGAGGCAAACGTGTCCATTCTTGGTTAGTTCATCTTATGTTTGTCATCACAAGGTTCAGTTTTTGGGAGAGGCAAACTCATGGATTCCTTTTGTATGTCTCAGCATGTAGTTTTACTTCAAGTTAGTTCATGAATTAATTAAGCTTTAGAGGACAGATGGGGAACAAACAGACCCTTTCTAGAAGCCAGATATGCCACTTTCCAAAATCTCTCAGGGAAGCATCTGAAGTGTAATTTAATAGGTAGATTCTTGATGTGTTGATGAAGAAGGAAACCACCGCTGACACGTCTCACTTGTATATTTTAAAGGTTTTATTACAAAGAGATCAGTGTCACATGTCCAATCTTGAGAGAGTCCTGGTCCCAATCTGAACCTCTCTCTCTACTTCAATTCTCACAACACTATATATAGTTTCTAAAACAAAACTCCACCTTCTAAACAAATGGTCAGTCTGGAGACACAGCCTCTGGCCTGTCCTTTATGGTTAACTTTTAACCTTTAACCTAAGTAAACATCTACTTTAGGAAGATATACAAGACAAAGACATGACGTCTCAAGTTATCACAGGATAAGGGCAATCCAGACACTACACATCTTTCCTTAAACCACTCATATAAAAATAATACACAAACGCAGTGTGCAATCACAAGGCAAGAGCAATGGTCTTGCTTCACAATCATGTATTAACATTATAAACCAAGCAGTTAATCCTTCTTTACTTTTACAGTCCAATGCGGTATAAGTGGAATTATTTCTTAAAGGTTGTGATGTGCATATATAAACAAAGGTGCACACAGAACAAGTTAAATCCATGTGGGTAAATAAGACTGAAGACATATATTAGATGAAGACCTGGATGAGTTTGTAGCTTGGTGGGAAGATGGAATAATGACTCCATCCCAAAAACTGAGAGTGACATCAGCTGGCACCAGAGAATGATGCAGTTCCTGCTTTGTCCAGCAGATGTCAGGCATCACACATATGTTATTTTGATGTTTGTGATGTTTGTGTCTGTCACTATAGAACCGCCGTACTTTGTTGAGTCTCTGGAACCAATGGAGGTGACAGCAGGAGACGCTGTGTGTCTAAAGTGTCAGGTAGCTGGCACACCTGAGATCAAAGTGTCCTGGTTCAAGGCTGATGGCAAAGTAAGGTCCAGCCCCACTTGTAAGTTAGAGTACTCGAAGGGTGTTGCCTGTCTGAAGCTCAGCAAAGCCACCAAGGCTGACATTGGGGAGTATTCCTG
Organism: Scomber scombrus; assembly: GCF_963691925.1. Taxonomy (NCBI): domain Eukaryota; kingdom Metazoa; phylum Chordata; class Actinopteri; order Scombriformes; family Scombridae; genus Scomber; species Scomber scombrus. Next base: position 29,904,282 of record NC_084982.1, read on the forward strand.
CAAGGCAGAGAACCGGATTGGCTCTGCCGCCTCCTCCTGCAGACTCGATGTGATAGGTGATCATCTCCAAACTTCTTCACTACATCTGTGTGCATTTAAAAGTTCAGATTTCTTTGACCCAAAACATGTAGATAAAAAAATATTAATCTTCATAATTATATTTGTGAAATTAACTGAGTATTTAATTATTTGTGGTATAATAAGATTCTAGTATTTAGTGGTAGTAAAACACATTCATGCATAGAGCACTTCTTCCTTTTTATTTCACTTCTTTCTTGCATTCTGTCATTCATTGTTTTCATTGTTTTTTAATTCTTTCAATCAGTATCAATTACTCATTACCTTAATTCTTTGGTCTGCAAAGTGTCAGAAAGAAGTGAAAATGTTTCTTATAACTTCTCACCGTACAAAGTCTTGAATTGAGTCATGAATGACTTTTGGCCAAACTCCTACCATTCAGCATCATGTCTTTACCTTCTTCAGAGGCTAAAACGCCGCCGTCCTTCCCCAAGAAAATCACCAGCCTGCAGCAAACAGAAGGCCAGTCAGTCAGGTTTGAGTGCCGTGTTGCCGGCTCTTCACCCGTTGAGGTGTCGTGGCTGAAAGACGGCGAGCCACTGAGACACGGAGACGAGTTCTCCATGCTGTACGACGACAACACGGCCGTGCTGCAGATCGAACACAGCCAGATGAGGCATTCAGGGGAATACACCTGTGCCGCCACCAACAGCGTTGGCTCCGCCTCCTGCAGAGCCAAGCTCACTCTTCAAGGTGTGTGAAGCATGACATAAAAGCAATGGATGATTGCTTTTATGTCATGATGGAAATGCTGCTGTTTTTAGAGGATTGAAATCCAGGGCCGTCTTCACAAAACATCTTCAGGATAATAGAAACTAGAGTTAGGAGAATAAGGGGGCCAGTGTTAGATGTACAGAATATTTTCAGCAAACATTTTAGGGCTGAAAGTTGCTCCTCAATCTGAGAGAAGAAACACACTTATAATAAGCCTCAGTAACAGTCCAGAAAATGCTCTGCAGATGCCAGTTTGTCATTTCTTTACATGTTGTTCAGTGACAATTAAGGGTTGGCAAGATGAGCAAATCAAAACTTTCTTTAAAAAACTAGTTTTAAAAGCAGCATCAGGTTTGTTAAAATGTACATTTAGTATTTTTGTTGGTTTTATATAATTTGAAATGACATTTACACCATTTTTTACCAAAAGTAAGACTGAATGCTCCTGAAAATGTCAAATGGTGTAACCACAAAAGAATGATAAATATTACATATTTTATAGAAAGATAAAGGAGGAAGAAGAGACAGAAAAAAGAAAGAAAGTAGGAAAGAAAGCAAGATAAATGAGTAGGAAGAGAAATACAGAAAGAAAGGATGAAAAGGAGAAAGATAGAAAGAAAGAAAGGAAGAATGATAAATGAGTAAGAAGAGAAAGAAAGAAAGAAAGGAGAAAGATAAAGTAGGAAGAAGAAAAAGAAAGAAAGAAGGAAAGAAAGAAAGAAAGCAGTCAGGTTCCTGATCTCCATGGTTACCAGAGTAAATGTAATATTTAGAACAATTGTATTCCATTACCTTTATTTAATATAAAGTTATAATGTAAGATCATGCCAAACTAGTTGATATGGTGTTTTATTGACAATTTACTGTTTTTAAGCAAGTTGAATTATTTGGTACAAAGTTTTTATGGTTACACCACTTAGACATTTTTGCCATAATCCTCTAATATATTCTCTCTAAATGGATTAAAAGCAGAAATTTGATGCTGGGTCCTTTATGAAATCAGTGTTTTTTCAACAAGCAGGTGATGTCTGTCAAATATTGTTTTTCTATTTCAGTTTTTCTTTCATCTCATAATCTCTTCGATTTATTCTTTCTTTTATTCTTTACATTCTTTTTCATTCTTTCTTTTTCATTATTTTAATCTTATTCTTATCATTCTCTCTTTATTTCATTTCTATCTCCTATACTTCACCTGCCAACTTATCACTGTCATAAGTAATTAGGTGCATTCATGAGCTTCTTCTCTTATTTCAGGTATTTGTCAATAAAAGTGTCGTAGTGCCCTTTAGGAGCAATGCTGGCAGTAGAGTAAGATGCTTTGTGAATACGGCTCTGTCTAGTAGAAAGGTGTTTAGATGCAGACTCTCCCAAGCTTGGCGTTGAGAAACTGTCACTGTGTCCAGACTCTTCTGGTCATGGTGAGATGTGTTTCAGTTCATTCCAGAAGAACAATGAAAGCAGTTTTTATTTGTTCTGTCCCAAGCTCACAGACTGTAAATGATCTTTATCATCTTTTATCTTCTGTCAGTCAGCATGAAGCTGTTTGACACCCAAACTATTGAAATGTTTCCATCTTAAAATGTGTTGTTGTCTTCTTCTCCTCACATTCTTTCATGGACCTGCAGAACCCAGATACCCTCCAGTCTTTGACAGGAAGTTGTCACCACGAGAGGTGACGGTGGGTGACAGCATTGAGCTGGAGTGTCACATGACCGGCTCTTCCCCGATTAAAGTCAAATGGTCCAAAGACCATAAAGATATTCGCAGCGGGGGAAATTATAAGATCAGCTGTGATGATAACACGCCCCACCTGACCATTCTGAAGGCAGATAAAGCCGACATGGGGAAATACTTCTGCCATGCCTCTAATGACATGGGGAAGGACTCTTGTTCCTCTGATGTCACAGTCAAAGGTATTTCACCCGGGCCACAGCCCCGTCATCGTGGCCCTCTCTTCTTAAACACTTAAGCCCCTTTTCACGGGCGTTTCTTTGTATGAAAAATGCAAACTTCCTCTCCTCACTGTCACTTCACTCTCCTTGTTGTCAGAGCGTAAAAACCCTCCGGTGTTCACCAAAAAGCCGTCAGAGCACATCGAGGACACGGAGGGCAAACTGGTGAAGATCGAAGGCCGTGTCTCCGGCTCGCAGCCCATGTCTGTCAGCTGGTTCAAAGACGACACAGAAATCTTCAGCTCCGACAAATACGACATCAGCTTTAAGAGTAATGTGGCTGTTCTGTGCATTAAGAGCAGCCAGGTGAGGGACAGTGGCAAGTATTCATGCCACGCCTCCAACGAAGCTGGGAAAGTCTCTTGCGATGTCTCTGTGGGCGTCTCAGGTGGGTGTTTCATGTTGGGTTCATTACAGCATTTGATTTGTAGAGCTGAAACAATTAGTTGATCAATAATTTGAGGCATTCTCCAAGGTAAAATGTTACATATTCTCTTATTTCAGCTTTTGAAATGTGGATTTTTTTTGGGGGTTTTCTGTGTTTTATATCACAGTGAATGTCTGTAGTAGTTTATTCTTTATAGCCACAGTGACCACAGCAGCTCTACAATTAACAGATTCATCAATGATAAAAATGAAATTGAACATTTTGAAGTAAATCATCTTTTTGATTCGAAGCAGTTTTTTCTTTGGAAAGAAACAAAATGTCATTGCTTTGAAATGATCATACTATTTCAGTAACTTTATTACTTTGCTGTAGCACCATCTTCAGCTTTGCACAGGATTCACACACACACACACACACACACACACACACACACACACACACACACACACACAGTGACCACAGCAGCTCTACAATTAACAGATTCATCAATGATAAAAATGAAATGTTTTTTTCTTCCACATTCCATCACTCATACATTGGTTTAACACTGAAATTACTCGATGTTCAAACACAAGATATAAGTGGACAAAATCCGACTTTTGACTCAGATCAGTTTTTTATAGGAAAATAATCTAATTGAATCTGACAATTGCCAGATGTGGATCCTGTCTTTATAAGAATTCCATCATTATGTGACTGATGTTCTAAGTTTTATAATGAAGTAAGGACCTGTTAATGATGATGTCATAATTATGACACGCTAAGACTTGATTACAACAAGAAAATGATCCTGTAATTACAAGCATAGATTTCATAACATAACATCATTATTATAGGAGTCTTATTTCCTTTCAACAGAGCTGGTTCACGTTGGACCTGCTCTGTTTACTGTTTCACATTATAATAAATCCTGTAATGGACAGTTCAAGCTTTTTCAGAAAAGTCCAATAAATCAAGCTGTAAAATATTCCTCCTGCAGAAGGCAAGAAGCCTCCAGTGTTTGACGTCCCGCTCAAACCGGTGACTGTAGACGAGGGCGAGAAGCTGAGTCTCAGGTGTCACGTCGTCGGCTCCGCTCCTCTGAAGATCCAGTGGATGAAGGACAGGAAGGACCTGACCTCTGCTGGTAGTACCAAGATCAGCTTCTCAGATGGGACGGCCTGTCTTGAGATCAGCCCCGCCTCCAAACACGATGCCGGCGATTACCTCTGCAAGGCCAGCAATGAAGCCGGCAGTGAGTTCTGCAAGGCCAAAGTCACCATCAAAGGTAAGGAGGCAGATCTCTAGTTAGAAATTACAATGTAAGCAATCTATTAACCCTCCTGTTGTCCTCGAGGAAGGAAGGAAGGAAGGAAGGAAAGGAGGAAGGAAGGAAGGATGGAAGGGAGGGAGGAAGGAAGGATGGAAGGGAGGAAGAAGGAAGGGAGGGATGGAGGGTGGAAAGAGAGATGAAGGAAAGAATGAGAGAAGGAGGGAGGAAGGACAGACGGAAGGAAGGAAGGAAGTAACAGTCAAAACAGACGGGGTCAATTTGACCCGGGAGGACGACACGAAGGTTAAATCAACTACAAAAAGTATGAATGTATGAATTCTGGCTGCGGCTGTGTATTAGGAAAAATACATGCATTCTTTACTTTACCTGTTGAGGGTTATAAAGTTGTGTTGGGGGTAGTTAAATGGTTTATGACGTTTACCCAGCCTCTCCTTTCCCCCCCTTTAACTTAGCTTGGGGCTGAATGAGGTCAACCTGTCAGGACAATGTTGAATAAATTCTGGATTATTGATCTATATTCCTTCTAGTCTCACCATGTGACTTTACTCTCTGTGTGTTTGTGTTGCAGAGAAACCAGGAGCAGCTCCAGCTCCTGCTGAAGCTCCTTCAGCTGCTCCAACCAAGAAGCTGGAGAAGCTGTTCTTCATCGAGGAGCCCAAGACTGCACACGTCATTGAGAGTGAGACGCAACTCAAACATGACACACAACAGGAATGAATGCAACGCACAGCACATCTGTTATATATAAGGCTGCTCAATTAATCCAAATGTGATCGTGATTATGATTTTGGGGCCAAACGATGTCAAAACTAGTAAAATCAGGGGGAAATGATTTTTTCACTTTCTCTGTTTTACACTCACACTGTGCTGCTTCTACTTTGACAAAAATCTTACATTTAGCAACAGACAAACATGTTTTAGTTTTTGTAATATCGATTAAACTTCATCCTGTTGCTCCACAGAGGGAACTGCCACCTTCATCGCCAAGGTAGGAGGTGACCCCATCCCTAACGTGAAGTGGATGAAGGGTAAGTGGAGGCAGATCACTCAGGGCGGACGGATCTCCATCGAGCAGAAGGGCCAGGAGGCCAAACTGGAGATTAAAGAGGTGACCAAGTCAGACTCGGGTCAGTACAGGTGTGTCGCCTCCAACAAGCACGGAGAGATCGAGTGTAGCACCGACATGCACGTGGACGAAAAGAAAGAATCAACACAGCTGGAGGGCGACCTGCGAGCTAAACTAAAGAAGTGAGTTTGTTGTGTCTAATTAAAATATTCTGTAGTCTGTCTGTATCTTTATTCTGCTGGACTCTCTGCTGTGTCCATCTCTGGCTGTTCTTCCAAATGTGTTAAAATGTACAGAATTGTATTTTAAATTGCAGTGAAGATCCCAAAATACATTAAGTTGAGTTTTTGGGAAAATGTGACTAAAATGATGTATATGGCAGCAAGCAGTGTAGAGGCGGGACTTATTACTACTAACTTAAAACTGCATTCTATCAAAAGGCCACCAGGGGGCGACCGTTTTGGTGTCAAAAGGACTTCCGTCTCTATACAAGTCAATGGAGAATTCACCAACTTCTCACTTGATTTCTAACCTCAGTAAACGTTTTCAAAATGTGTTTATGGTCTCAATCGCTAGTTTAAAGCCTTCTTCAATGCAGTATGATGTTCATTTGGGACATTTTGGCCTCCCTGATTTTATATGTGACGATAAAGCAGGGTATGCATTAGGGCGTGGCTACGTGGTGATTGACAGGTTGATTGGTTCACAGGTTCAGGAGGGCGCCTCATGCTCCTCCTGATGCCCATATAAGTAGAATCCCTGTTTTTATTTTTCCCAGCATGCACCTGAAATTTTCAAGATGGCGCTGCTCAGATCCGATACTATTGGCCTCCGAGCAGCAGTCCACAAACCAATGGGTGACGTCACGGATGTAACGTCCATTTTATATACAGTCTATGGTTTTACTAGACTCTGTTTACTGTCTTATGTGTTACTGCAGGTTAACATGCTGTTGCATTTATGAGGATAACGTACTCATTAATAATGCATATTTTATATAAATAAATGGAAGACAGAGGAGAATCTGGGCTATAAGAAAAAGTGGATTTAGAGAAATCCAAATTTTTGGTGATTAAAAGGTTTATTTGTGTTTTTTCTGATCATAAAAAAATACATCTCTCACTTCAGGATCTGGATCACGTCTAGAAATGGAAAAGGATTTTAGCACATCTCGCCTTTTATACATCCAGTGTCAAAAGTGCCTAATGGATGAAATAAGTTCACCAGGTTCAACTTTGTGTCTCTTGTGTCATGTTCTCAGGACTCCATCAAAGCAGAAGAGTCCAAAGGAGGAGAAGGACATCGACATAGTGGAGTTGTTGAGGAATGTGGACCCCAAAGAGTACGAGAAATATGCCCGAATGTACGGCATCACTGACTACCGAGGCCTGCTGCAGGCTATCGAGCAGCTCAAGAAGGAGAAAGCTGAAGAAAGTGGAAGACCGGTAAAACTCTTCACAGACAAGCTCCTCTTGACATGTTTGTGTTAATAGACGAAGTGCTCAATGTTACTGTTGTTGACAGGAACTGGAACGTGGAGACAGAGAGTCTGATGAAGACATGGCCCGACTGGTGGCCGACCTGCAGAAGAGGATGGAGCGCACAGAGGTCCGGACATGTTCACTGTCTGATAACTTATCTGTCAAGTGATAGATAGATAGATAGATAGATAGATAGATGATAGATAGATAGATAGATAGATGATAGATGATAGATAGATATAGATAGATAGATAGATAGATAGATAGATAGATAGATAGATAGATAGATAGATAGATAGATAGATGATAGATAGATAGATGGATAGATAGATAGATAGATAGATAGATAGATAGATAGATAGATAGATAGATAGATAGATAGATAGATAGATAGATAGATGATAGATAGATAGATAGATGGATAGATAGGTAGATAGATAGATAGATGATAGATGGATAGATGATAGATAGATAGATAGATAGATAGATAGATAGATGATAGATAGATAGATGATAGATAGATAGATAGATAGATAGATAGATAGATGGATAGATAGATAGATAGATAGATAGATAGATAGATGGATAGATAGATAGATAGATAGATAGATAGATAGATAGATAGATAGATAGATAGATAGATAGATAGATGATAGATAGATAGATAGATAGATAGATGATAGATAGATAGATGGATAGATAGATAGATAGATAGATAGATAGATAGATAGATAGATAGATAGATAGATGATAGATAGATAGATAGATAGATAGATGATAGATAGATAGATAGATAGATAGATGGATGATAGATAGATAGATGATAGATAGATAGATAGATAGATAGATGGATAGATAGATAGATAGATAGATAGATAGATAGATAGATAGATGGATGGATAGATAGATAGATAGATAGATAGATAGATAGATAGATAGATGATAGATAGATGATAGATAGATAGATAGATAGATAGATAGATGATAGATAGATAGATAGATAGATAGATAGATAGATAGATAGATAGATAGATAGATAGATAGATAGATAGAAACTTTATTGATCCCCTAGGGGACATTTAGGGTCCAAGCAGCTTAATACACGTAGAGACATCACACATAACATTCACATACAACATAAACAGGAATGTAAAAAGTAAAATCTGTATGAATACAAGTTAAATAAGAATAAAGATACTAAGAACAGTATACTAAATAAATAAAAACCAAGGTCCAAATTAATGTGCTGAGGCTGTGTGATAATAGTACAAAAGATAAGGCAAGTATGAGTCATTAAATATTAAATATGGGCTAAATACGTAATTATGGAGGCCTGTTAGAAGAGGCCTGTAGCAGCGCAGAGATGGATATGAATAAATAGTATAATAATAAATAAATATGAGCATTATAGTGCAGTAATGTGATTGTCTCATCCCTCCGGCAGCCTGTGACCGTGGTGAAGGACATCGCTGATCAGGCTGTAATCACCAAGAAAGAAGCAGTGTTTGAGTGTGAGGTGAAGATCAACTACCCAGAGATCGCTCTGTCCTGGTACAAAGGAACCCAGAAACTGGACACAAGCGACAAGTACGACATCAGCATCAGCGGCGACCGCCACCTGCTGAAAATCAAGAAGTGCCAGTCGTCCGACCAGGGCAACTACAGGGTGGTCTGTGGGCCACACATCTCTAGCGCCAAGCTCAGCATCATGGGTCAGTACTGATACACCTGAAGCTGGTCCACATATGTGTTGAAATGTATTTATTTGGATAAACCCCTTGAGATGCATAAGGTCCAAATATATAAACAGACATTAAATCAACATACAAACATAGACTAGACAATACAAAAGAAAGAGAAATAGCAACTTTGAAGCCTAATTTCATATATTTGGTGATTTTTTTAATCATTCATATTTGGCAGGGTGGTTAAAAACACACTTTACTGTGGTATGTCAAACTCAGAACACATATTTATTCTTACTTTACACAGACTTTAACAGAAAAGGGTTGAGACTGAACCAAACAGGAAATGTGCCTCAAAGCCAAAACTACAATGTAAAAGAAGCTAAAAAAAGCTAATTAGTGGAGCTTCAAATACATCAGAAACATCAATGAATACTTCTAAACTTCCTCACTTTAGAGTAAACTAAAAAAGTTGCTGCAAAGTTATTTTGGAAGTAATTTATTCCCACTATGCTATACTTTGCAACCACTAAACCCTAAACTCTTGAAGTGTAATTTAATAGGTATGTATGTATGAAGAAGGAAACCACCGCTGACACGTCTCACTTGTATATTTTAAAGGTTTTATTACAAAGAGATCAGTGTCACATGTCCAATCTGAGAGAGTCCTGGTATCAATCTGAACCTCTCTACCACTACAATACTTACAACACTATATATATAGTACCCAAAACAAAACTCCACCTTCTAAACAAATGGTCAGTCTGGAGACACAGTCCTGACCCCTCATTTATAACTAGCTTTAAACAAATGGTCAGTCTGGAGAAATAGCCTCTGGCCTGTCCTTTATGGTTAACTTTTAACCTTTAACCTAAGTAAACATCTACTTTAGGAAGATATACAAGACAAAGACATGGCATCTCAAGTTACAACAGGATAAGGGCAATCCAGACACTACACCCTCCTAACAAATACTATGTTTTCTTCTTTGTCGTATTTTGTCTTTCAGAAGCAGAGGTTGAGAAGCATCTGCAGGATACATCGGGTAAGGAAGGCCAATCATGCACTCTGTCTTGTCAGTTGTCGATCCCTAACGTAGAGGCACAGTGGTATAAAAATGGCAAGCAGTTAGAGATGAAGGGCAGGTACACATCCGAGGTGAAACACAAGGTTCAGAAGCTTCTGATCAGAGAACTGAAGCCCGAAGACCAGGGCAGATACTCCTGCAAGTACCAGCACCTGGAGTCCTCAGCAGACCTCTGGGTGGAAGGTTTGTACCTGGAAACCATCCTGCAACCTGGTGGTGGATGATCTGCCCGTTTACTAACCTCTTACAACTTCCCCTCATCAAAAATCTGAGACTAATGTTGGGAAATTCGGACTCTTTTTTTCTCTTTCTTCTGGGATTGGTCTTCCTCTGTCTTAACCTTCTCCACGCCTCTCCTCTCCTGGATTATCTCGCAAAAAAAAAAAAAAAACTTCCGCCACCATCTCATTCGTTGTCTTCTTACATGCGTCTCGACTCAAACCCATCCTTCTCCAAACAACCAGTCATCATAACCGTCCCATAAGCATTTCCTCTGATCCATCATTTCTAACCCTGATGTGGATGTTGTGTCGATGAAAAAACTACCATTCAGGTTTTTGTCATACATTCCCAGTTGTGATGCCAAACACGTTTACCCATTCACGTCTTTATCTGTTTTAGCTGAACAAATTCATTTCACCAAACGCATCCACAACATCGAAGTCAACGAGCGCCAGTCAGCCACCTTTGAGTGTGAAGTTTCCTTCGACAATGCGATTGTTTCGTGGTACAAAGACACCTGGGAACTGAAAGAGAGCCCTAAGTACAACTTCACAAGCGAGGGCCGAAGACATTTCATGGTCATCCGAAACGTGGCCATCGAAGACGAAGGTGTGTAGAGCGCCATCGAGCCCCCAAAGGCCCATCCAAAAAAAAGCCCAATAGATTTTTTTTTTATCATCATTGTTTTTATGACTTGAGTGTTAAAAGTCTTCATTACTAATCCCATGTAGGCGTATACTCAGTGATTGTGAGGTTGGAGCCCAGAGGAGAGGCTAAGAGCACAGCTGAGCTTTATTTGTCTGGCAAAGGTACAGTTTCCTAGTCAGGCATCATCTTTTATGCTTCTGTTCAGCTTTTGTGTGTTTCAGTGTTTAACGCGTGTTCACTCTTCCCCCTTTTCACAGAAATTGAATTAGCAATGGTTCCCATCGGTAAGTATTTAATCTTCTAGACCAACGTCCAACTTTTACAGCAACAGCATTTGCTTTAATAATAATAAATATATTGTAATAGTATATATTTTTTAAATGGGGAATGAACACTATTCCATATTCTGTAGATGTCCCAGACTCCTCAGTTCAGAGGCCTGAGGTGGCTTCATCAGTGGCAGTGCAAGGTAAGACTGGAGTCAGCTGCAGGATTATATATAATAACCCTAACCCCCAAACAGGAAATGGATTCTTACAAAGATTCTATCACAACATTTGGGATTAAGTAAAGTTTGGATGAAGTATAAAACTGATTCTGTAAATTGAATCTTAATCCATTTCAGGCTTCAAATTTTAATGATTTTGACTAAAGTTTAACGTCATAATAAAATCTGAAATGTTTTTTTTAATCTTTTAAAGAAGAATCTGCCAAATTGTATCATTATGAAGAAGAGATTGAACATAGAGGTATTTATTCATTCATTTACCTCCCTCATGTTGACCAAGAACATTTAATTTAATGTAATTTAAATAACATTACTCTAACATTAAACCTCTGGTATCTGTCAGATCTAGCTGCTGGTTTTATTTAACATCTACAGTGAAACTAATCTAGACTTCTCATCACAAACTAAAATGTGTTTCTTTTGTTCTTAATAATGGAAACAAACAAAAACTGTTTTTGTTTTCTCAAGAATCAGCTGAGTTTTCATATCATTATGAAGAAGAGGTGGAGCAGAGAGGTACAACATGTTCACTCAACCTTCATCCTCTCATCACGTTTACCATCTGAGCAGATCTGGGAAAATTAATCATGTTTTTACCTTCCTGTCGTCCTCCCGGGTCAAACTGACCCCATCTCTTTTAACTCTTCCTTCCTTCCTTCCTTCCTTCCTTCCTTCCTTCCTTCCTTCCTTCCTTCCTTCCTTCCTTCCTTCCTTCCTTCCTTCCTCCCTCTTTCTTGAATTTTTCCTTCGTTCTTCCCCTCCTTCCCTCTTTCTTTGCTCCCTCCTCCTTCCTTCCTCCTTTCCTTCCTCCCTTCCTTCTCTCCTTCCTTCCTTCCTATTTTCCTCCCTCCCTTCTTACTCCTTTCCTTCCTTCCTTCCTTCCTTTCCTTCTTTCCTTCCTTCTTTCCTCCCTTCCTCCTCCCTTTCTTCTTTCCCTACCTTCCTTACTTCCTTACGTCCTTCCTTCCTCATTCCTTCCTTCCTCTTTTCCCCCCTCACTCCCTCCTTACTCCTTTCCTTCCTTCCTTCCTCGTTCCTTCCTTCCTTCTTCCCTCCCTTCCTCCTCCCTTTCTTCTTTCCCTACCTTCCTTCCTCTTTTCCTCCTCCCTCCTTACTCCTTTCCTTCCTTCCTTCCTTCCTTCCTTCTTTCCTTCCTCGTTCCTTCCTTCCTTCCTTCCTTCCTTCTTTCCTTCCTCGTTCCTTCCTTCCTTCTTTCCTCCCTTCCTCCTCCCTCCTTACTCCTTTCCTTCCTTCCTTCCTTCCTTCCTTCCTTCTTTCCTTCCTCGTTCCTTCCTTCCTTCCTTCTTTCCTCCCTTCCTCCTGTCCTTTCCTTGACATGAGGACAACAGGAGGGTTAAGCATCACTAAGCTATATTTCTTTGTGATTTAGATTTTTTGAATATTAATTTTAATTTTAATCTGGATAATTTGTTTCACTTATAAATCTTAAATCTTAATCTTAGATAAAAGAAATGATTCAGTTCTCTACCAAAACAAGGACTTCTCTCCCCAATAACACAAACCAGTGGATATGAATAATGGAGTTAAAGTAAAATATCAGTAAGTCAATAAAAGGTTTATCCTTACCAGTAATATCCAAGGTGTTGTTTCATGGTCGGTTGGTTCAGGTAAAACCCAAATCTGCCTCTTCCTGTCATCATAACATCATCCATCATCCGTCGTCTGACTATGAGACAAAACATGTTCTTCTTTGTTTGTTTTTGTCCAACATCTAAAAACATTTCATCCCATCTTCCATCTTTCCATCTTTCCATCACACACTCACTAACTCACAGTCCTGGTGGCATTTCACGGTTTGAGAGTGAGATTGTTTCTACATGCTTGGAAAGGGAGGAAGTAGATGGCGCTAAATCCTCAACACTGCTGAACCTTTAACCTTCCTGTCGTCCTCCCGGGTCAAATTGACCCCGTCTGTTTTGACTGTTCCTTCTTTCCTCCCTTCCTCCCTTCCTTCTTTCCTCTGTCCTTCTTTCCTCCCTTCCTCCCTTCCTTCTTTCCTCTGTCCTTCCTCCCTTCCTTTCTTCCTTCCTCCCTTCCTTCCTTCATTCCTTACTCCCTTCCTTACTCCCTTCCTTCCTCCCTTCATTACTTCCTCCCTTCCTTCTTTCCTCCCTCCCTCCCTCCTTCTCTCTTTCTTTCCTCCCCCCTACCTTCCTCCCTTCCTTCTTTCCTCTGTCCTTCTTTCCTTCCTCCCTTCCTTCCTCCCTTCCTTCCTTCCTCCCTTCCTTCTTTCCTTCCTTCTTTCCTCTGTCCTTCTTTCCTTCCTTCCTCCCTTCCTCTATTCCTTTCTCCGTCCCTCCTTCTCTTTCCTCCCTCCCTCCTACCTTCCTTCCTTCCTTCTTTCCTCCGTCCTTCCTTCCTTCTTTCCTTTCCTCCCTTCCTTCCTCCCTCCTGTCCTTCCTTCCTTCCTTCCTTCCTTCCTTCCTCCATCCTGTCCTTCCTTCCTTCCTTCCTTTGACCTGGGAGGACGACACGAAAGTTAAATAAATAGTGGACAATGACACGTTTTGGCTTTTGTTGACATTGCAACAAAATAAATAAAGTGTATTTCTGTTTTCTCTGATGTTGAACTAAACGTTCTTTGAGATGAACGGACAGCGTCTCCGTTAAACTGTGAAATGACCTCATGAGTTCAGCGTGCTCACAGTTCACTCACCTCTGTTGTCTCTTGTCACTTTTGTGGTTGTCGCACTTCAGTCGAGTATCAGAGCTGGACCGAAGAGACGCTAACACAACAAGTGTCCAAAACCAAAGGTATCCAGGCGTTGGTCATCTGTCTGTTAATGTGTGTGTGTGTGTGTGTGTGTGTGTGTGTGTGTGTGTGTGTGTGTGTGTGTGTGTGTATCTGAGCCGCTCTTAACCATGGCTCTCTCTTACTGTTTGTCTTTGTTTTTTTGATCTTTATGTTTGTGTTTTTTTCTCCTTTCTCCCAACCTTTTTTTTTCTTCTTCTTGTAATCATTCTTCATCTATAATTATGTTTTTATTTTTCCAAACTAACCTCTCCCAGTTCTGCAATCTGAGGCAATTTTTTTTAGCTTCTGCATTACTCCTAAAAAACCTTTTTATTTTATTTTATTCTAGTAATTATAATTGTTCTTTGCATACAGTTTCACTTTGGGTTAATTACAGATTACCTGGTAAACTGTAAATAAAAAGTCTTACTATTTATTTGTGACATATATATTTATACACATATGATCATTTGATTTGATCCTTCTTTTTTCTGAGTGTAATAAGCAGTTATTCATACATGCTTTGAGCCAATGCTTTGGGACACTTCAGTAACATTGACTTCAGAAACAGTGATGATGATTCTCGGGTTTTGTCCTTTTTTTTGTTTCTTCCTCCAGCTGCCAGAGTTCCCATTGAAGAGCCAGTGGAGACCAAGAAAGTTGAAATGAGAGAAGCAATTCCTACAAAAGGTACCGCTTACATGACTGTCTTCATGCTGCAGCTCAGTGCTCTGTACTCATGAGCTTGTCCGTCTGTCGTCTGCTACTAAAATCTTGCTTGGTTTCGTCCTTCCTGTTTGATTCTTTTAGTTTTTTTATTGTATTTCTTATTTGGGCTACAGATAGACCTGTCGCTGCATTATCTACTGTAGTCGCTTTTTCTTTTATGAGTCCTGGCTTTTGCCGAGCTTCTCTGCTTCACATGCAATTGCTCAGCATCCTCCATTTGATGCTAATATAGTCAGTGTCTTTTAATTCCCCCCGAAAAGCTGAGGAGAAGCCCGAAGAGAAGCCGACACCAGCTGTGAAGGAGCCGGCACCAGCGAAAGGTACCCAGCATACCTTCGATGTTGCCATAACTTCATCTATGGGTTTCCATGTTGTTTATTCCTTTAAAGTAGCTCTTGTGTATTTAAGTGTAATTGTGTTTTTTGTGGTGTTTTGTTACTGGAAGTTTTTATTTTGTTAAAATTTACTTCATTGCACTGAACTTTTGAAGTACCCGAGGCCAAAAAGCCCGTGGAGGAAAAGGTTCCTGTGGTCTTAGTCCCAGAGAAGAAGGAAGCTGCTGCTCCTAAAGGTAGAGATGTCTGATTGCTAACCACTCTTAACCTAACATCTATTTAACATGACACTGTCCTTTCATGGACCACTGTGTTATATTGTAGTTTGAACTGTGTTTTCTTTTATATATATTGGGTTATAATGTGTTTAAATGTATCTAAAAGAACCAGAGGAGATTAAGAAGCCTGCTCCCTCTCCACCTGCTGAGAAACCCAAAGTGCCAACAAAAGGTACTTTTCTTTCTCTTTTTGCTTTTGATTGACGTGTTAAAGGTAGGGTTGGTAATCCTGTTCAGAAGCACTTTTTGTTATACTGGGTGAACTGGTCCTTCTATTATCAGAGGTATCAATACATCATGAATTTAGAAAAAGGAACGGATCAATCAGAGCTCTGTGACAGCCACAGGACTGATAAAACTCCGACCAATCCATGCTCTTCACACCGAAAAGCAAAAACCAATCAGGTGCCTTCATGTCTAGTTCTGCATCCGCCCCCCCTATCTCCCTGCCTACTTCACGTGCACAGTCTTCACCTGTCGCTGTTGCCGGTTTGTGGGGGCGTGGCTTGGACGGACTCACTGCCGGGAGGGGGAGCAGCGGGGGGGAACTTAGAGGAGGCAGGAGGAGGTTTCAAATCTTGCTAGCTCTCTTGCTAGCTTTCCAACATTACCAACCCTACCTTTAACCTGCATCCTCAGTAGCAGATTAGCTGTGTTCAGCATATATAACTTTCCACCTCTTGATATCTTTATATCCCATACTTTAGTAATTCTCTGTTTGTCTGTTTTCTACATGATACTGTCCCAGTTTCACTCTTCATCAGTGTGTTTGTCTCACTGTTGAGTGTCATCTTACTCTTTTGAATACCTCTTCATAACTCTTAGATGCTATCACAACTTTTATGCTAACGTTAGCTAATGTTTGTGTTGCCTACTTGAAGATGAGTCCAAGCCTCAGGTTCCAGCAGAGCCCAAAAAAGTGGCGCCTGCAGCTAAGCCTGAGCCTGAGCCCAAGCCTAAAGTGAAAGCAGAACCTGAAGCAAAGCCTAAGCCCGCACCGGCTCCCAAAGCAGAACCTGAACGCAAACCTGCAGCAAAGGTTGAGCCGAAGCCTGAAGTGAAGCCAGCAGTGGTTAAGAAGCCGGCGTCACCACCATCCAAAGGTATTTCCTGTCTTGTTTGGGTTTTAGGACCGTTTGTAGTCTGATTGTATGTTTGTGTTTGTTCAGCTTCAAACATGGAAGCAAATCTTTCAGCATCTGTTTGTCCTGAATGTTTCGATCGGTGTCTAAACCACTGAATGTTGCTTTAAGTCCCCGAAGAGGCAGCGAAACCAGCAAAGATCAAGCCAGAGCTGACAAAAACCAAGCCAGAACCAGAACCTGAAAAACTAAAACCAGAAGTCCGTAAACCTGAACCTGCCGTCAAGAAGCCAGAACCAGCTGTTCCCAAACCCGAACCAGCAGTGAAAAAAGCTGAAACTGAAGTGAGAGCAGAACCAGAACCTGCAAAGGCCAAACCAGAACCTGCAAAGGCCAAACCAGAACCTGCAAAGGCCAAACCAGAACCTGCAAAGGCCAAACCAGAACCAGCAGCTGCACCAAAGGAACCTCTTAAGAAAGGTATACGTCATCTCTGTTTGAGATGCAGCTCTGGAGTTGTTCTTAATCTTCTTAACTCTGCCTTCCAGCTTTAATGTGTCTAAACATTAAAGCTAAATGATCTTTTCTGTGTTTGATTTTGTTTAGAAACTCCTCACATCTTTAATCTAACCTTCTGGCTTTTAATGGATCTCTAATGTTCCTCATCTCTGTTGTCAGTGTTTGAGTCTAGTGTTGTTGTGTTTGTCTCATTTATTACATCCTCTTTGCTTTGAGCCATAAAACTACAAAGCAACTAGGCTCACTTTACTTCCTTCACTTCTTCTTCTTGTGTCTTTTTTAACCTTTGGAATTCATAAGCCATAATCATAAGCATAGTTTATATATTCTACTGCTGACATCATGTTTTTTTAAAAGTGCCAGAAGCACCAACAAAGAAGGAGGAGGTGGTTGTTGCACCTTCACCTGCAGCCCCAGTAAAGGTGGAGAGAGATGAGGAAGCACCGCAGAAGAAGCCTGTGGTAGCTGCAGGTACTTAAAGTCTCATCCAAAGCTCCTCACACTGAATTCTTAAACTCATCTTTAACTCTTTTGGGTTTTGTTAAGTGTTTGTCTAACGTCTAATCTCTGGCTCCAGTATGTTGAGATGGGGCTTCACTTTAAACTGAGTTCTTCTTGTTGTGCACTCGATAGAGTGTTGGGTGGATTTTTTTTTTTTTTTTCTTAAACTTGAATTCTTTGTAAAACTTGTAACGTGTGTGAATGGTGCTCTTTAAAGTTCCTGAAGTGGAGAAAAAAGTACCTGAGCCTCCAAAAGCCAAGAAACCAGGACCTGCTGTTGTTGTTCCTCCCAAAGAAGAGCCAGCGAAGAAAGAGAAAGGTACTCTCATGTTTCTGGCAGATCTTTCAATGTTTGTTGTTTTCATGTTGGTCTGTTCATGTCTTAAACAGGCAGGGTTACGTTATTCAAATCATCATCATACATTTAAATTATATTTTACACTTTCCTCCCAAATTAGGACTAAGAATCAAATCCAAATGTGTGATAATATAAGATGATTGACAGCTAATAACAAGAGTATGCTCAACTTGCTGACTCCTTGCATTTTCTAAAATAGAGAATACCAACTTAAGTATGATCATTATGTTTGATATTGTTTGTAATGTAACCTGACAAAAACGGTCGCCCCCTGGTGGCCTTTTGATAGAATGCAGTTGTAAGTTACTTCTGCGTTGGCCTCATTTCATAGGACCGGAACTCC
Source organism: Scomber scombrus (assembly GCF_963691925.1). Classification (NCBI taxonomy): domain Eukaryota; kingdom Metazoa; phylum Chordata; class Actinopteri; order Scombriformes; family Scombridae; genus Scomber; species Scomber scombrus. The sequence goes on from NC_084982.1 coordinate 29,922,284, forward strand.
CCGCCTGGGTTAAACAAGTATTCCCTGTTCTGTTTAAGACATTCTTGTTTGTCCACCAGCACATTGTTCTCTTCTTTATAGTCATGTTTTCTGCATGTTCTTGTGTCAAACCCTCTTAAAGCTTTGAAGCCCAAAGTTGTACCTGAAGAGGTGCGTGAGCTTCAGAAGGTGTTTGATGAGGAGGTTGTTTCAGAGCCTGAACCTGAGAGGCTGCCTGATAAAGAGCCTGAAACAGTACCTGAGAGAAGAAGGCCTTCAGGGGAAGCTGAGGTGAAAGGAAAGATTGCTGAGAAGGTGCCAACACCAAAGGTGGTTCCTGAAAAAGTACCAGAAAAGGTTTCAGTTAAACTCCCAACAGAGAAAACTCCTCCTGAGACCAAACCTGTAAAAGTTCCTCAGAAAAAGGAGAAAGAAGAGAGGATTCCTGAGAGAAAGCCTGTAGAGGAAGTAAAACCCAAAAGGGAGCTGATCTCTGAAGAAAAACCAGTTCCTCCGAAGATGCCTGAGAAGGTTTCTGAACCTAAACAAGAGAAACAAGAGATTCTTCGTAAAGGTACAGCTGAGGCCGACCTCAGTGCTTCTTCTCTTCTTCTTCTTTCTTCTTCATGCATGGTAACCGTTGGCAACAGTCAAGTTACAGAGTTCAGTCTCCTGTTTTAAGGGTCTGAAGCTTGTTCTGAACCATGGAGCTAAAAGAGATTAATGTAGGATATTATTAAAAATATAGAAATTATAATGAATTAATTTTATTATGATTTAAATGATATGATTCATATTAACCCTCCTGTCGTCCTCCCGGGTCAAATTGACCCCGTCTGTTTCGACTGTTCCTTCCTTCCTTCCTTCCTCCCTCCTTCTCTCTTTCTTTCCTTCCTCCGTCCTTCCTTACTTCCCTTCCTTCCTTCCTCCCTCCTTTCCTTCCTTCTTCCTCCCTTCCTTCCATCCTTCCAACTTTCCTCCCTTCCTTCCATCCTTCAATCTTTCCTTCCATCCTTCCATCTTTCCTTCCTTCCTCCTTTCCTTCCTTCTTCCTCCCTTCCATCATTCCTTCCTTCCTTCCTCTCCTTCCTTCTTCCTCCCTTCCATCATTCCTTCCTTCCTTCCTCTCCTTCCTTCTTCCTCCCTTCCATCATTCCTTCCTTCCTTCCTCTCTTTCCTTCTTCCTCCCTTCCATCATTCCTTCATTCCTTCCTTCCTTCCATCCTTCCATCTTTCCTTCTTTCCTCGACTCAAGAACAACAGAAGGGTTAATAACAGTTATTTTTGTCGTATAATATATATTATTCATATTTAATATGTATTTTAAATGATACATTGCCACAATAACTTTTTCCAAAGAAATGCACTACATTTTATTTTTGGTCTATTAAAATATGAGAGTCTGTATAGTCAGTTCTGATCTACTGCAAACATAATACATGCTTATTCATTATGCGCAAATAATGAAATACACGAACAGTAAACCTTACATGTGATAGTGAATTAGCATGTCATCATAATATAATAATAATAATATATGAGATCAAATTGAGCACGAACTGAACTGTTGCCACGTCTTGTAACATATTACATCCCTCTTTCATGTCTAAGGATGTGCTCTGTTTTGTGTCCTTTAATGAATCCTGGTTATTTGTGTATGTTTGTGTATTAACTATGTAAATTCTCTTCTTTTAAAATGATCTTCTACACTCCAACATGGGTTAAAACAATAATTCTTTAAAAGAAACAGAAACTAAGAAGATTCAGAAGATTCTTACTCCAGAGAAAAGAGTCTCTTCTCCAGAAAAAGGTACCATCTGAAAACATGGTGGAACACTTCACTGCATCTTAACTCTTGATGATAATACACAACCGGTGGATTATCACCTTTAATCAGTAGCCCTTTAATCCCCATGTTGTCTCTTTCTAACATTGATGCTTGTCTTTGTGTTTTGTTGTCACCTCTTGGCGCCGCCACATGACGCCTCTTCTTCTTCAACACCTCTTAACAACTTCCAGCTCTTACAACTTTTGTCAAGATTGAGCAAAGTAAAGAAGCTCAGAAGATACAGGAAGTTTATTACGTGACAGAGGAAGAATCTCCTGCTGACGTGGACGAAGAATCTCCTGCTGATGTGGAGGAAGAATCTCCTGCAGACGTGGAGGAAGAATCTCCTGCTGACGTGGACGAAGAATCTTCTGCTGACGTGGAGGAAGAATCTCCTGCTGACGTGGATGAAGAATCTCCTGCTGACGTGGACGAAGAATCTTCTGCTGACGTGGAGGAAGAATCTCCTGTGGATGAGACGATTGTTTTGCTATCAGAAGAAGTTGGCTTAAGTTCAACAGAAAAGCTGAGACAAAGAGATAAAAAGTCAGAACTTAGAGGTGAGATATCTGTTACTGACACTTCAAGGAAGAAGGAGACCAGGGTGACTAAACACAGAGTCATCCCAAAAACAAAAGAAACTACAGTTTTGGTTCAGGAGCTTCAATCTGAGAAAGATAGGGAGGATAAACCTGCAAAAGAAAAAACTGAAAAGGAGTTATTTGTCAGGAGAGTTGAGTCACCAACAGATGAGAGAAAAGATAGCACATCAGTGAGACATCAGGAAGTTACTGTTACAGTCAAAAAGAGGGGAGAGAGAAGCCTTAAAACACTAAAAGAACAGGAAGTAGTAAAAACTCAAGAAACTTCCTCAATCAAAGAAGTAGAGGTAGTTAAATATGCAGATCAAATCAAACCTGTTATTATTAGCACAGAAGCAAGAAAACAGACTCAGGAGCTTGAAATTGAAGGACACATTTTGACAGAGGAATCTTCCAGTTATGATGTTGAGATATCAGCTGTTCCAGATGAGACATACAGCAGAACAGAAGTTACAGTTGAGCTGAGGAAAGCTGCAGTTAAAGACAAACCAACTAAAGTTATTCCAAGTGAAGAAACAAGTACAACACCAGTCATTCCTGACGTCAAAAAAGATGAAAGTACTGCACCGGTGAAAGTGTCAGCAAAGAAACAAGAGAAGAAGAAAAAGGTTAAATCTGATGAGATAACTGACAAATCCAAACAGGAAGTACAAATTAGCCCCAAAGTTAAAGCTGAAGTCAAGCCCAAAGAGTCAGTAACAGATATTGAGCTTCAGAAGCCGAAAGAGTCAGTAACAGATATCGAGCTTCAGAAGCCAAAAGTGACAGAGTCTGCACAATATGAAGCAGAACATAAGAAAACACAGGAATCCAAAGACGCCGTCCCTCTTCAGAGAGGTGAAACTGGAATCATAAAAGTACAAGAAACATGTCTTTTAGTCGAGGACGTGGTTCAGATTAAACCTTCAGTACCTTCAGAACCGGAGGAGAAGGAAAGGACTTCCCTGAAAGCAGCTTCTTCTAGAGGTAACAAGAGACAATCTAACATCATCATCATCATCATGTTAATCTCCATCTGGGTGCAGTCTTTTTTCTTTTTCATCCAAAATCTTGGTCAACCACCAGGGGGCAGCATTTCAGTCTTACTCTTCACCTCATTTCTAAATATCTTTTCAACAAATCACATTTCTTTAGTTCATTGTGTTTCCCATCGTCATCACTGTATATTTATTAAAGGGCTCTTCTTTTTTTTATTTATCCCTTTGTGGTTTAAAGGCTGTCTTTCTAATACTTATTTCCTTCTTTTAAACATATATCTTTCCATTAAACTGAACCTGATTATTCTTTAAAGCAACCGAAGCCAAGCCTGAGACGATTCCTGCTACTCCATCTCCTGCAACACATGTTGAGATAAAGGGAAAAACACCTGAGAGAGGTACAACTGCAGCACTGTACTTGTCCTCTTCAATTATGATAAATATACCACAGGTTGATAATCAGCTCCTGTTACTTATTATTTCTGTGTGTGTGTGGTTTAACTCCAAATGTTTGTGTCTGTGTTGTCTTTTCTCCTAATCTCTTGGCACCGCCGCATGGTGCTTTCTCTTCACAACTCTTAAAATCTACCAATCCTCAAGCAGCTGAGGAGGGATTAGAAACTTTAGATTTTGTGTCCAAGGAAGCGTCCACTGAAGAGAAGGTTATGGAAAGAGAAGACGTTGTTGAAGGAAAGGAAGATGAAGAAGTCACTGGCAAATATTTAAAATCTTTACCGCACCGAGAGATTTTAAGTATGATGGAAGAACCTGATGAAGAATCTAAAATAAGTGGTGAGAAATCTGTCACTAATGGTTCAATGATACTGGGCGTTAAAACAAAAGAAATGATAGAAACTAAAAAAGGTTTGACACTTCAGGATAAACCAACTGAACAAACATCTCAAGTTAAAGATTTTCCAACACCAATTGTAAAAAAGAAAGACATTAAAAAAGCTGCTAAAGACCAAGAGGAAGTTTCTAGAAAAGGAAAAACTAAAGCTGAGAGTCCAGTTTCTGATCAAAAGGATGTGTCAGCATTTATATCTCCAAAGGATTTACTATCACAAAAAGAGAGACATCAAAAGTTAGCCAGAAGTAGAGAAGCTGCAGCAGAAAAGGAAAAGATCCCATCACAATTAATCACAGATAAGGATAAAACTGAAAAGGCTATTCCCGCTAAAGATGAGACACGTGAAAAAGAATTAATCACAGAGCATGCAGCAGTTGATGAGGACATTAATATGGCAGACAACAAATCAGTATCTCCACAAGATCCACAACAGACACGTACCAAACCTCAACAGATTGTACTGGAACAAAACCAGTTAAGGGTCAGTACTGCAAAAGATAGAAGTTTTAAAGTCACACCGGTTAAAGAGACTAAATCAACACAAGAACAAATGGAAAGAAAGGTTTCACTTACACCCATGATGAAGGACACTAAAGTAGCTGCTCCTGAAAAATGTGCACAATTAAAAGAATCAGTATCTCTCAAGGAAGGACTAGAAAAGCTAGACAGAACTAAACAGCTAGCAGACGAAGAAATGATAGAAACTAAAACAGGTTTGACACTTCAGGATAAACCAACTGAACAAACATCTCAAGTTAAAGATTTTCCAACACCAATTGTAAAAAAGAAAGACATTAAAAAAGCCACTAAAGACCAAGAGGAAGTTTCTAGAAAAGAAAAAACTAAAGCTGAGAGTCCAAAAACTTCAGTCAAAGCTGTTTCTGATCAAAAACAGAAGGTGACCTCAGAAGATATTGTCACACAGGAAATCAAAGAAAAACCTAAATCAGCAGATAGAAAACCTGAGTTAGACAGTAAATCTTTAGAAAAAGACGAACTAAAACACACTGAGCAGGAAGAGCAACCTGGAGACACTGCAATCACCTCAAATACACAACACATTGATTCTTCAGAGCTTATAAAACCAATAACAGAGGTATCATATGAACTTGAGGACATCCATAAAACTACAGCAGTTACTGCAAAACAGAAAACATTAGCTGCAAAACCAGTCAGACTGGATATAGATTCACAGTCTGAGCAAAGCAAACTCACTGCAACAGAAAAGAAGCTTTTAAAGAATGTGGCACATGAGGTTGAAAATAGAAATATTCAGCCAGGAGTTCCTGAAGAAAAGAACAAAGTTGATTCTTCTAAAAAGAAAAAACCTGACACATGGGAACCAAAAGGCTCTAAATTAGACATCACACATGAAGAGAATGAAGGACTAAATGATGAATTAAAACAGCCAAAGGAAAAACAGTCAATGATACAAAAAGAACAGATTATAGAACAAACAGGAGACTTTGCTGGCTTTCACTCAGAGGCAGTCACGGCCAAAGAAAAAGAGATTAAACAATCAGAAAAGGGAAGGACGGACGGAAAAGCCTCAGATATACCTGTGATGAAGGAAACACCCATCAAAGAAATCTCACCTTCTGAGAAACTACTAAAGCCAACCAGGGTGCTTCAATCTGAATCAGTTCTGTCTAATGTAGTTACACTCAAAGACAAGCTAGTCAAAGTCAGTCCTTTGGAGGGAATAACAGAGGTGACACCCAGCAGAGATACCTCAGTTACTACTGCATTGAAAGACCAACATCCAGAATCTGGATCATTTTCCTTAACAGCACAAACTGATGAGGATGTGTCAGCAGTTATTTCTCCAAAGGATTTACTATCACAAAAAGAGAGACATCAGAAGTTAGCCAGAAGTAAAGAAGCTGCAGCAGAAAAGGAAAAGATCCCATCACAATTAATCACAGATAAGGATAAAACTGAAAAGGCTATTCCCACTAAAGATGGGACACGTGAAAAAGAATTAATCACAGAGCATGCAGCAGTTGATGAGGACATTAATATGGCAGAGAACAAATCAGTATCTCCACAAGATCCACAACAGACATGTACCAAACCTCAACAGATTGTACTGGAACAAACATCTCAAGTTAAAGATTTTCCAACACCAATTGTAAAAATGAAAGACATTAAAAAAGCTGCAAAAGACCAAGAGGAAGTTTCTAGAAAAGAAAAAACTAAAGCTGAGAGTCCAAAAACAGACGCAGAAGATATTGTCACACATGAAATCAAAGAAAAACCTAAATCAGCAGATCTAAAACACACTGAGACTAAATCAACACAAGAACAAATGGAGAGAAAGGTTTCAGTTACACCCATGATGAAGGACACTAAAGTAGCTGGTCCTGAAAAATGTGCACAAATAAAAGAATCAGTATCTCTGAAGGAAGGACTAAAAAAGCTAGCCAGAACTAAACAGCTTGCAGACAAAGAAATCCCCTCAGAATTAGTCAAAGTTGAGGATAAAACTGAAAAGAATACTTCTGATAAAGATGGGACAAAGTCAGCCAAATCTAAAAAGATTACAGTTGAAGAACTCCAGGCAGTTTCAGATGAATACAGGACTGTTGTTCCCTTTGAGTCAACAGAACTGGAACAACTCAGAGGAAGACCTGTGATAATGAAAGATGAAGATATTCCACAACTGGTTGTTTTATCTGATGCCAAAGACAAAGAGATTGCGGTAGGACAAATCAGGTCAAACGTAGTCCCAGTTGAAAGAAAAACAGATACGGTGGCTCCCATTGAAAAGAAGACACTAACAAGACAGGAGCACACAGCTTCAGAGCTAACTGAGCCTAATGTAACCTTTGCAAAGTCTTTAGCGGAGGAGGATGCTCTAGAAAAACATGCAACTGAAAGAAGTGTCAGAGTGGAAATAACAGGAAAGGAGGGCATCATTAATGTAACAAAGATTCCTCAGGAAAAGCTCAGCAAGTCAGAAGAAGACACAAAGAGAGACAAAACTAACAAAATTGCTCAGATTGAAGAGAAGAAAAGAAGACAGGAACAAACTGAGACAAAGGTTGCAGTTAAACCTGAGATAGAAGTAACAGCGGAGAAGGCAGGTGACATTTATCAAGAAAAAGCCCAGAAATCAGTCAGTCAGTCAACAGTTCAACCAGTTAAAGACAAAACTCTAAAGACAAAGACAGCGAGGAAGGAACAAACTATAATAAAAGATTCAATTCCACCATCTGAAGATCTGACAGCTGAAGACATCCAGTCCCAGACAGTCCCAGTTAAAGATGAATATGGTGGTGTTACTCCATTTGAGGTGACAGAAACAAAACACAAAAGAGTTGAAAGACCTTTAATGGCGGAAACCTCTGAAAAAGTGCTGGTAGTTAAAGATGTAGATGTTCAATCAGATTCTTCCACACAAGTAGAGGGAAAGGAAAGGAAGGAAACAATCAAAACAGAAGAGAGGCAGAAGTCTGACAAAACATCAGAAATGCTAGTTGAGGACAGCCATTTAAAAGAATCTCTAAAAGACAAAGACCAGAGGTTGGGCAAAGGTACAAAGGTTACTGTGGAAGCAATACAATCCAAGACAGTCAGGATTAAAGATGAATACGGTAGTGTTGGGCCATTTGAAGCAACAGAAACAAAACAGGATCAAGTTGACAGAACATATTCAGCACCTGTGATGGAGGTTGCATCTGAAAAATATCAAAAAGTTAAACATGCAGATGTTAAATTTGACACCGTCCAAAGATCTGTTATACCTGACAAGCTAATAAAAGACCTTCCATCAAGCAGAGAGAATGTTTATGAAGCTGCTGAAGTTTCTGGTGTAAGGCTTTCACAAAGTCCAGACTCTGCTAAGGAGAGTCCAGACTCTGCTAAGGAGAGTATTGTAGAAATTGTAGCCAAACAACAAGAGATTGTAGAAAGAAATACTCAATCAAAGGAACTCACAAGTCAGGTTGAAACTGACACAAGACAGAAACAACAAAAGGCAGATGTGACAGTTGTTGCTAACCTAAAAACTCAACAAACAGAGAGTGTCACAAAAACAGAGGACAATAGGACATTATCTCTCAGAATGGGTATTAAAGATGAGGAAGCATGTCCTAAAACAGTCACTGTTGAAGACAGAACTGCCAATGTTACCTATATAGAAGGAATTAAAGTTACTGTGGAAGAAAGCCAATCCAAGACAGTCAGGATTAAAGATGAATACGGTAGTGTTGGGCCATTTGAAGCAACAGAAACAAAACAGGATCAAGTTGACAGAACATTTTCAGCACCTGTGATGGAGGTTGCATCTGAAAAAATGCTGGTAGTTAAAGATGTAGATGTTCAATCAGATTCTTCCACACAAGTAGAGGGAAAGGAAAGGAAGGAAACAATCAAAACAGAAGAGAGGCAGAAGTCTGACAAAACATCAGAAATTCTAGTTGAGGACAGCCATTTAAAAGAATCTCTAAAAGACAAAGACCAGAGGTTGGGCAAAGGTGCAAAGGTTACTGTGGAAGCAATACAATCCAAGACAGTCAGGATTAAGGATGAATACGGTAGTGTTGGGCCATTTGAAGCAACAGAAACAAAACAGGATCAAGTTGACAGAACATTTTCAGCACCTGTGATGGAGGTTGCATCTGAAAAATATCAAAAAGTTAAACATGCAGATGTTAAATTTGACACCGTCCAAAGATCTGTTAAACCTGACAAGCTAATAAAAGACCTTCCATCAAGCAGAGAGAATGTTTATGAAGCTGCTGAAGTTTCTGGTGTAAGGCTTTCACAAAGTCCAGACTCTGCTAAGGAGAGTCCAGACTCTGCTAAGGAGAGTATTGTAGAAATTGTAGCCAAACAACAAGAGATTGTAGAAAGAAACACTAAATCAAAGGAACTCACAAGTCAGGTTGAAACTGACACAAGACAGAAACAACAAAAGGCAGATGTGACAGTTGTTGCTAACCTAAAAACTCAACAAACAGAGAGTGCTAAAACAGACTTAGTGGTCACAAAGCATTCACCACGGCATGAGGAAGTTGAATATGATTATACATCCCAAAGGAAACCAGAGTCCCTGAAAGACCATAGACAGGTTACAGTTGGAAGCATTCAGTCCAGAACAGACTCAGTTAAGGATGTTGTTTATAACGTTTCTACAACTGCAGAATTGAGGCAAGAGCAGATAGAAAGTAAGTCTTCGAGGACTCCTGTAATGGATGTTCCATATGAAAAATCATTGATTATGAAAGAAGGAGACACTGTATTAAATACTCCACAAAGGTATATTACGCATGATGAACTAGTAAGAGGCACTTATGAGTCAGAGAAAGCTTATAGTCAGAAGTTAGATCAAACTGAAGAGAAAGTTCAAGAAAGCAAGTCAAAGGTTGAAATACTTGGTGACAAAACCACCAAAGTGGCTCCATTTGAAAGACACGATACCAGACCAGACTTTGCAGATAAAGAAATATTACCAGGCCGAGACACTTCTGAAAAATACGCCTGTAGTGGAGTTGTTGGAGATACTCAAATAGACTTTGCAAAACAGACTTTACATGAAAGCAATAAATCAGATTTTATAGCAGAAGACATTAAATCAAAGACAGTCCCGTTTAAAGACAAAACAGCTAAAGTTAGGAAGGAAACTATCAAAACAGAAGAAAGGAAGAAGTCTGACAAAACATCAGAAATGCTAGTTGAGGACAGCCATTTAAAAGAATCTCTAAAAGACAAAGACCAGAGGTTGGGCAAAGGTGCAAAGGTTACTGTGGAAGCAATACAATCCAAGACAGTCAGGATTAAAGATGAATACGGTAGTGTTGGGCCATTTGAAGCAACAGAAACAAAACAGGATCAAGTTGACAGAACATATTCAGCACCTGTGATGGAGGTTGCATCTGAAAAATATCAAAAAGTTAAACATGCAGATGTTAAATTTGACACCGTCCAAAGATCTGTTATACCTGACAAGCTAATAAAAGACCTTCCATCAAGCAGAGAGAATGTTTATGAAGCTGCTGAAGTTTCTGGTGTAAGGCTTTCACAAAGTCCAGACTCTGCTAAGGAGAGTCCAGACTCTGCTAAGGAGAGTATTGTAGAAATTGTAGCCAAACAACAAGAGATTGTAGAAAGAAATACTCAATCAAAGGAACTCACAAGTCAGGTTGAAACTGACACAAGACAGAAACAACAAAAGGCAGATGTGACAGTTGTTGCTAACCTAAAAACTCAACAAACAGAGAGTGTCACAAAAACAGAGGACAATAGGACATTATCTCTCAGAATGGGTATTAAAGATGAGGAAGCATGTCCTAAAACAGTCACTGTTGAAGACAGAACTGCCAATGTTACCTATATAGAAGGAATTAAAGTTACTGTGGAAGAAAGCCAATCCAAGACAGTCAGGATTAAAGATGAATACGGTAGTGTTGGGCCATTTGAAGCAACAGAAACAAAACAGGATCAAGTTGACAGAACATTTTCAGCACCTGTGATGGAGGTTGCATCTGAAAAAATGCTGGTAGTTAAAGATGTAGATGTTCAATCAGATTCTTCCACACAAGTAGAGGGAAAGGAAAGGAAGGAAACAATCAAAACAGAAGAGAGGCAGAAGTCTGACAAAACATCAGAAATTCTAGTTGAGGACAGCCATTTAAAAGAATCTCTAAAAGACAAAGACCAGAGGTTGGGCAAAGGTGCAAAGGTTACTGTGGAAGCAATACAATCCAAGACAGTCAGGATTAAGGATGAATACGGTAGTGTTGGGCCATTTGAAGCAACAGAAACAAAACAGGATCAAGTTGACAGAACATTTTCAGCACCTGTGATGGAGGTTGCATCTGAAAAATATCAAAAAGTTAAACATGCAGATGTTAAATTTGACACCGTCCAAAGATCTGTTAAACCTGACAAGCTAATAAAAGACCTTCCATCAAGCAGAGAGAATGTTTATGAAGCTGCTGAAGTTTCTGGTGTAAGGCTTTCACAAAGTCCAGACTCTGCTAAGGAGAGTCCAGACTCTGCTAAGGAGAGTATTGTAGAAATTGTAGCCAAACAACAAGAGATTGTAGAAAGAAACACTAAATCAAAGGAACTCACAAGTCAGGTTGAAACTGACACAAGACAGAAACAACAAAAGGCAGATGTGACAGTTGTTGCTAACCTAAAAACTCAACAAACAGAGAGTGCTAAAACAGACTTAGTGGTCACAAAGCATTCACCACGGCATGAGGAAGTTGAATATGATTATACATCCCAAAGGAAACCAGAGTCCCTGAAAGACCATAGACAGGTTACAGTTGGAAGCATTCAGTCCAGAACAGACTCAGTTAAGGATGTTGTTTATAACGTTTCTACAACTGCAGAATTGAGGCAAGAGCAGATAGAAAGTAAGTCTTCGAGGACTCCTGTAATGGATGTTCCATATGAAAAATCATTGATTATGAAAGAAGGAGACACTGTATTAAATACTCCACAAAGGTATATTACGCATGATGAACTAGTAAGAGGCACTTATGAGTCAGAGAAAGCTTATAGTCAGAAGTTAGATCAAACTGAAGAGAAAGTTCAAGAAAGCAAGTCAAAGGTTGAAATACTTGGTGACAAAACCACCAAAGTGGCTCCATTTGAAAGACACGATACCAGACCAGACTTTGCAGATAAAGAAATATTACCAGGCCGAGACACTTCTGAAAAATACGCCTGTAGTGGAGTTGTTGGAGATACTCAAATAGACTTTGCAAAACAGACTTTACATGAAAGCAATAAATCAGATTTTATAGCAGAAGACATTAAATCAAAGACAGTCCCGTTTAAAGACAAAACAGCTAAAGTTAGGAAGGAAACTATCAAAACAGAAGAAAGGAAGAAGTCTGACAAAACATCAGAAATGCTAGTTGAGGACAGCCATTTAAAAGAATCTCTAAAAGACAAAGACCAGAGGTTGGGCAAAGGTGCAAAGGTTACTGTGGAAGCAATACAATCCAAGACAGTCAGGATTAAAGATGAATACGGTAGTGTTGGGCCATTTGAAGCAACAGAAACAAAACAGGATCAAGTTGACAGAACATTTTCAGCACCTGTGATGGAGGTTGCATCTGAAAAATATCAAAAAGTTAAACATGCAGATGTTAAATTTGACACCGTCCAAAGATCTGTTAAACCTGACAAGCTAATAAAAGACCTTCCATCAAGCAGAGAGAATGTTTATGAAGCTGCTGAAGTTTCTGGTGTAAGGCTTTCACAAAGTCCAGACTCTGCTAAGGAGAGTCCAGACTCTGCTAAGGAGAGTCCAGACTCTGCTAAGGAGAGTATTGTAGAAATTGTAGCCAAACAACAAGAGATTGTAGATAAAAACACTCAATCAAAGGAACTCACAAGTCAGGTTGAAACTGACACAAGACAGAAACAACAAAAGGCAGAAGTGACAGTTGTTGCTAACCTAAAAACTCAAGAAACAGAGAGTGTCACAAAAACAGAGGAAAATAGGACATTATCTGTTAGAATGGGTATTAAAGATGAGGAGACATGTCCTAAAACACTCACTGCCAATGTTACCTCTATAGAAGAAATTAAAGTTGAAAGACAGTCCACGGTTATGACACCAAGAAGCTCATTAATTCACCAAGATGCTTTGGAAAGACAACAGAAATTGGTTCAACCTGAGGAAATTAAGACAGAAACAATAACGTGCAAAGATAAAATCATCAAAGCGATTTGTGAAAAAGGAAACCAAGAACTAAAAGACATTATACAAGAACGTATTAAAGGAAGGTTGTTAGTTACACCCCAAAAAATAAGTGAGGAAATGCATCCAACACAAGTTATAGTTGAGAAAGAAAAATACAAACCTGAAATAACAGAGTCAAAGTCTAAGATTGAAATGCTGCCCAGAGTCATAGAGCCTTCAGTAACAGATACAACCATGCCAAATACGATTGAGACAAAAACCCTCGACTATAAATCAGAAGTGTGTCCAGAATACGGGGAAGTTGCCACGAAGAAATGGGAAGCAGAAGTTGAACAGTCTCATCTGGAAGCAGACATCAGATATATCCCTCCCCAGGAAGTTGAAACCATAAGCACAAAGGAGGGAAAAGCTCAAGAGCTTCAGTCCCTCACAAAAAAGAAGGTTTTTTCTTTGGAACCAGTAAGGAAGGAAATTGTCTCCGTCCAAGAATCTTCCAGAGGTATAAAGGGAGAAATGTTATGTGTCACTGAGCACGTGTTTTTGATCTGAGCACCAAACATTGTTGTGCACCTCTTTGTTCTCATTCTTTTAAGGCTTTCAGTGTCAAACGTCATCATTTCAAGAGGACATCCATGTCATATCACCCATTGCTTTTGGGCACAAAATCTATTCTTGCTTATTGTGAAGAACCGTCATGCTGAGGTCATTGGTCATCACCACATCTCTCTTTTTTACCTGCCACAGATTTCTATTGTATGTTGAGTTTTTTCTAATCTTTGTTCGTTGTTGTACCCGTTTTTGTTGATATTGTTTTGCACAGATGAGGTGAGGAATGTTTTTGTCAAAGTGTTGGCAGAACAGCCTTCTACCTCGTCGAAGGCAGTCTTCCAATGTTGTCTGTTTTTATTGTGTTCTGTGTTATATGTCCTTGCATGGTTCAGTGCTCACCATATCAGTCTTAGTGAGGTCCTAATTGTCTTATAATTTCATTTCCAAGTTCCTGTAAAGGAGAAGGAATCACCCCCACAAGTCAAAGAAGAACTAGTAAAGCCAGCTGCTCCTGAAGCAGGTACTCAACTTCTCTTTTTGTGTTTACATCTGTGTGTTTCTGTGCAAGGTTTTCTTAAGGCATTCGTAAAGAGTGTCACTCTTTTATTAAATATGAATCTTTGAGACTGAGAGTGTCTGCAGAGCTATCAGTTGAATTCCCTGTTTACCTTGTACTTGAAGAGAGCAAACCGCAGGCTGCTGTAAAAGTTCAAGAAGCTGTCAAAAGGCCGAAAGTCACTGACAAAACAGAGAAGTTGGAGAAGAGAGTGACTCCAAAAGAAGAAACCAAGCCAGGTATCCAGACAAGATTCCTTAAAGAATTGATACCAACACTGTGTCTTGTAGTGATACTGCAATACTTCAATTTCCTATTCTTTTATAATTGAAGTGACCAAGTATCAACATGTTGAGAAGACTGAAGAACCAACAAAGATGGTTGAAGTTGTGGAAGAAGAAAAATCAATTGTAATAGAGAAGATAGTTCCTGAGACACTTCGAGGTATTTGAAGGACTGAGAGGGAAACAAACTCTTTGTTTTGGGTTTCAGTCCTTTACATCTTACCCTCATCTTGTTTAATCACTGCAAATGCTCATTGTAGTTTGTCTTATTCGGGTTGGTAAGACATTAAGTAGCAGTACAGTCTCCAGCTATGGTCCTACAGTGTTGTCTGCCCTGTTCTTCCCTGTTAATTCACTCTACCTTGAATCCAGCATGAGCATGCCCCATTTGTTCTTGGACAGAATTGAATCTTATATCACCTCTTTATTTTTTACTTATGATACTATTCCTTGTAATCCAGCTAAATCATGTGATACTGGAGTACTTTGCTTTGTGTCGTCCACATTCTTCAGTTTCAGAGTATTTATTTCTGAATGTGTTCGATGACAAATTCTTACAGTTCTTTTAGAGTTTCTAAACAATGAAATTGCTGTTCATGACAGATTAGATGGCCTGATTAACAAGTTTTTTTGACTATACTTTTGTATTAGATGAAACCAAGGGACCTGTCCAAGCACCAGGAGGAGTCAAGAAAGGTAGGACCAACAATTACCATTCATTTTACTTTAAGTCCATACATTGTGCAGCACATTGCAGGATGTCATTGTCCCCTCACTCTGTTACAGCACCAAGTAGCATCCCCATATATAATATACACTGTTAGGACCATTAATTAGTTCTTACATACATATCGAAGCAAACACTCTGCAACATCCCTTAAAGTTAATAATCTTACATTTATATACAGAAAGTTGTCTTCTCTTGTGTGGGTCCTCCTGTATGTCTGCTTTGTTTCTGTTCCTGTTGTCATGTAATCTTAAATTGTTTTAGAATTAGCTTTTTTATTTTCTTTACATTTATACTTCACTTATTTTTGCACAAATATTCTAATGTCAGATAATTGTCAGTAAGTAATGTCAAACCTTTGCTGCCTCAGAAATGGTGGTTCTGCACAAAAAGGGTAAAATTCAGTTGGAAGAGGCTGGGACATTTGAGATTCCCACCTTGAAGAAAACAACTACAGTCATGAGGGAATATGAAGAGGAGCATGAGATGATCAAACTGAAGAAGATTCCATCAGTTCCACTTAAAGAGTCTGAAGAAGAAGAAAAACCTCAGAAAGTCACCACGACCACAGTGTGTGAGGTTGAGGAGATAGTGTACAAAGAAGAAGTTGTCGAGATGTCAGTCGCCACCAGAAGAACCGCAGAGGAGAGGAAACCTAGAGAGAAAACAGATGTGGTGAAAAAGACAGGAATCACAAAGCCCAAAGACAAGGAACAGAAAGAAGCTCCTAAAGATGTATGGACCCGCCAGAAAGTCATCCCACAGGAGGAGAAACCAGAAGATAAGATTTCTCTGAAGAAAACTCCCAAAGCCTTAAAGGAGGAGGAATCAGCTCCACCTAGTGTAGCTTTGAAGAAAGTGAAGAAATTGCCTTCAGATGAAGTAGAACCAGAAGTAATTAAGCTAAAACCATTTGAGAAGCCTGTTAAGCCATCTGAGGAGACAGAGAAAGATGAGACGGATAGGACAGAGAGGGACGCTGTACCTTTCCAGAAGGGAGAGAGGATCCCGAGAGAGGTGGAAACTAAGACAACTCCAAAGAAACTGGACACAGCTCCTGCAGAGGAAAAGGAGCCACCAGCCAAGGTGCTGAAACCAGTAGATAAAAAGAAAACTCCAGAGAAAGAGCCGGATGAGGTTAAAGCACCAACCAAGGTGAAG
The DNA here is from genome assembly GCF_963691925.1 of Scomber scombrus. NCBI lineage: Eukaryota > Metazoa > Chordata > Actinopteri > Scombriformes > Scombridae > Scomber > Scomber scombrus. The sequence goes on from NC_084982.1 coordinate 29,938,468, forward strand.
AAAATCCCAACACAAGAGCATGAGATGGAAAGTGTGAAGCTGAAGCCCTTCTCCAGGCCTTCCAAAGAGGCTGCAGAGCCTGAGAAGAAACCACAAGAGGACAAAGAAAGGAAGTCAACAGATGAGCTGCGCCCTCGCCGCACAAGTCCAGCCGAAAAACTGAAAGAACCAGAGACTGAAGCTAGACCTAAGAAACCTGAGGTCCCTGAAGCTCCGGAGAAGAAGCCAGATAAGGTAAAGGAGGCTGAAGCGGTTCCTGCAGCGGAGACCGTGTCTCATGTTCCAGCTTCTGTTAAGAAACCTGAGAAGGTTCCTGAGGAGCCTAAACCTCTGCAGCTGAAGAAGGGATTCACACCAAAGGTCAAAGAAGAAAAGGAAGAAGTGTCTTTGAAGCCTTTGGAGCAGCTGAAGAAGATTCAGCTGAAAAAGACACCATCTCCTAAGGTTGAGAAGCTTAAAGAAGCAGAGAGAGTACCAGTTGAGAGGAAGTCAAGTATCGATAAACTTAAAAAGATTCCTAAAACTGTTACACCAAAAGACTCTATTGAAGCTGTCACTCTCAAAAAGATCCCAAAGAAGCCTTCACCAGCGGAGGAGAAAGTTATAGAACCAGCAAAGCCTGATAAAGGAAAGGTTCCCTTAGTGAAAAAAGTTTCTCCTGGTGCAGTGCAGCCAGAGGAAGAAGTGCTCAAAGAGAAGTTTGAGGCTGAAGAAGAGGCTGAACAAGAGGAGGAAGGCTGGGAGCTGGGTCCTGGGGAGAGTTATGGCTCTGAAGACTGGGAAGGTGAAGGAGAGGAAGGTGCTCTGGAGGTTCCAGGGTTGGCCAGGAGAGGTGAGATGGTGGTGGCCCCAACATGTGATGACTGGGAAAACCCTCCCTTCATGCCTTGAATAATCTCTACCCATTCCCACCATCATGCCTCCATTTAAATCGTTTTTACCCCATCATATCCTAAATGTGACGCAATTGACACCATCTTTTACTTGTACTTATGTTAATTACCACTCTTGTCTTGTCATATTCATTGCTTTATGTCATCTATGTTATATCATCATTTCATTCTTGTGAGTCCCCACTTGTACCATCTTTTCTGTTTGTTATGTTTGTCTTCATGGTGTAACATCAATATAATGTCTTCATTAATTCATGTAATGTCTTAATTATACATTATTCATCCGTTTGTGTTGTCTATATTATTTATCACCAATGCATTCCATTCATATATTTACCATCATCATCACTTCATGTTTCCCTATGCATTGAAGTAGACATTACATCCCCCTAGCACTGCCATGTTTATGAATACATTAGCATATGATTATGTTGTGTGCAGCACATTCATTTAACTTGTCTTTAAACAGAGGGTCAACCAGCAGAAGAAGCAGGAAGAGGTAGAGGTAGAGGACTGAAACGTAAGTTGTCTTAATAAATCCATTAAGTATGAATTCTCAGCAGAGATGGTGCCACAGCATCTATCTTGAAATTCAAATGTTAATTGATTGTCTTCCATTTTTATTTCAGCCAAGCAGACCCCATCCCCTGGAGAAGGCAGGGGCCGTGGTCTGAAACCTGGTGGCAGAGGTCCAACACCACCAGACGAGCCCTTCGGAGGGTTCAAACTCAAAGCTGTCCCTCTGAAGTTCACCAAGAAGCTTCAGGACATTGTTCTGAAGGAGGCTGAGTCTATCGGCTCTGCTGCTGTGTTTGAATGTGAGGTCTCGCCTTCCACTGCTATCACCACATGGATGAAAGATGAAAGCAACCTGCGTGAGAGCCCCAAACACAAATTCACCTCTGATGGTAAAGATCGCAAGCTGAACATTATTGATGTCCAGCTGTCTGACACTGGTGAATATACTTGTGTGGCCAAGAATGCTGGCAAGGAAATATCATGCACAGCCAAGCTCATTGTTGAAGGTATGTTCATCTCTTTTTCAAGCCTAAAATAAGACAAAATATACTAAAGCTAGATCCCACCCCATCCCATCCTATCCTATTCTATTCTATCCCATCATATCCCATCCCATCCCATCCTATCCTATCCCATCATATCCCATCCCATCCCATCCTGTCCCATCCTATCCTATCCTATTCTATCCTATCCTATCCTATCCTATCATATCCCATCCCATCCTATCCCATCCTATCCTATCCCATCCTATCCTATCCCATCCTATACCATCCTATCCTATCCCATCCTATCCCATCCTATCCCATCCCATCCCATCCCATCCTATCCCATCCCATCATCTTGATGTCTTAAGAACCACAAATAGAATCTATTATACTCTTATGTAAGTCTTGTCAGATTGCTCATCATGTTATCATCTTCCCACAGAGCTACCTGTGAAATGGATCAAAGAGCTGGATGAGGATACTTCAGCTCTGAAGGGTCAGCCTATATATATGACCTGTGAGTTGAACAAAGAGAGAGAGGTGATATGGAAGAGGAATGGGGAAGTCCTGAAGAAGAAAGCCGGCAAGGTTCAGATTAATATTATTGGTATGCAGCACGCTGTGACCATCCAGAAGAGTTCTGAGGAAGATGCAGGTCTCTTCTCATGTGAAGTGTCCGGCCAGGAGGATGTGAAGACTACAACAAATGTCAAAGTGATTGGTAAGCACTGGAAGATATTCTACATGTCCATAAACACAGTCACACAAATAAATACCAGTAATTTATATAGAAATATTTAGTACATTGGAGTGGATTAGGGCAGAAATTCTGTTTGTAATACCTCATGGCACCACGTTTGGCCCATTGATGACAATAATCTTCTTACATTGATCTGAACAACATTAGGCAAGGCAGTTTATTTATACAGAGCATTTCATACACAATGGCAACTCAATGTGCTTTATACATAAAACAAACATTTAACAGTAAGAATTGGACATTTTAAAAAAACAACATAAAAACATGCAATCTGAGAAATAAAAATAAAACCCAATAATAGTAAACATACATTTTTTCCTTCCTTCTGTCCTTCCTTCCTTCCTCTTTTCCTTTCTCCCTCCCTCCCTCCTTCCTTCTTTCCTCCATCCTTCCTTCCTTCTTTTCGTTCCTCCCTTCCTTCTTTCCTTTCCTTCCTTCCTCGCTCCCTCCTACCTTCCTTCCTTCTTTCCTTCCTCCCTTCCTTCCTTTCCTCCCTTCCTTCCTCCCTCCTTTCCTTCCTCCCTTCCTTCCTTTCCTCCCTTCCTTCCTCCCTCCTTTCCTTCCTTTCTTCCTTCCTCCCTTCCTTCCTTCCTCCCTCCTTTCCTTCCTTTTTCCTCCCTTCCATCCTTCCTTCCTTCCTTTCCTTCCTCCCTTCCTTCTTTCCTTTCCTTCCTTCCTCTCTCCCTCCTACCGTCCTTCCTTCCTTCTTTCCTCCATCCTTCCTTACTTTCCTTCCTCCCTCCCTTCTTCCCTTTCCTCCCTTCCTTCCTCCCTCCTTTCCTTCCTTTCTTCCTTCCTCCCTTCCATCCTTCCTTTCTTCCTTCCTCCCTTCCATCCTTCCTTCTTCCTTCCTTCCTTCCTTGACTCGAGGACAACAGGAGGGTTAACCTTTTTTTCCTGCAGTTACATTCAGATATTCAAATATTCAAAGGCAGAATATTGCAAATACAGATTGGCTTGGATTCCTAGTCCCTGAAAACCACCTGAACTTAGATGTAGTAATCCTGAGTTATTGCCATATTGTCTATGCAGTGGTGTAATGGACACTTATCATGTTAAACTCCCAACAGAAATCGTCAAGGATTGGATTGTGAAACCACTGAAAGACCAGCATGTGAAACCAAAGGCTGCTGCTACGTTTAAATGTGAGCTCTACAAGGAGACTCCCAACTGGAAGTGGACCAAAGGAGAGAATGAAATCACTCCTTCTGACAAGGTTGAGATCAAGCAAGATGGAAAATCACTGACACTCATCATCAAGAACTGTCAGCCTGATGATGTGGCAGAGTATAACTTAGAGGTGGAAGGACGAGTCTACACCGCCAAACTAACACTAGGAGGTTTATTTACCTATTTACCTTTCTTTAAATCACCTCAATGACTTTACTTACCTTTTTATCATTCTGTTGATATTTATTCACACATAAAAACCTCTTTCTCAGAGCGGGAAGCTGATATCCTGAAGCCCCTGGTGAGCATTGAGATACAGGAGAAGGAAGACGCCGTGTTTGTAACAGAAATCTCTGAGGAGGATATTCCAGGAGAATGGAAGCTCAAAGGAGAGGTTCTGACTAGATCCCCGGTAAGACTGGATGGATCCTGTCTTCACAAAGTGTCACATTTAGGGTCTGATTTACTAGAGGTCTGCATGTGCAAACTTGACATCACCCGCAAAAAATGTGCAAGTTGAGGTTTGCGTCTTTCAACTGTGCAAGATAATATGAGCTGTCCATTTAGTTCATTTACCGTAATAAATGTAATATGAGGCGTTGTGCAAAATACAGGGAGGAGAACATGTAAATATGTTATTTAGCACACGTATTGTGATTTACCAAACCTGAAGGTAATATTTCTGACGCTAACTGCGTCTTTAAATAATACCTTTGAAGGACAGGTATTAACCTGCTGTTACTATGGAGACGAGGAGACGGAGGCACAATGACAGAATACACACAGGACGAATGTTTTCCACCTGTGTTAATATTTTTAAAGTGGAATATTTGTGGTTTTACTAACATTGACTTTGTCACTAATACTCTCCCATATGTGGGTTTTTCTGGTAATATTTGTTGTTGTTATAACTCAATATATTAGTTAACCTCTTCCACTAGATCCTAATCACATTTCATTTTGAGCTTGCAGCTTTCTGCTCGTCCAAACTCTCCATTAAGATACAAAACCCTCATTTAAATACTGCTGTCTGCACCTGTTGCACCTGTTGTCATTTACACAGTTATTCTTAGTAGATCACCTGCAAAACACACGCAACAGCACGCGCAATGTATTGCACTGTGCACGCAATTTAGTACCTTTATTTGGGATCTTAGTTAATCAGGCCCTAAGTCTCATATGTATTTGTGCATTTGCATGTTGATGTTGACTGCGCATTATATATGAATTAAATTCTATATATTCATCAGACATGCGAGATCCAAATGGAAGGTGCAGTGCGTAAGCTGACACTGAAAAACTGTCAACTGGACCAAGCCGGCGAAGTGACCTACCAGGCTCTGAATGCCACAACCAGCGCAATGCTCAATGTTAAAGGTAAGCAGAACTCCTGGTATCCAAGACGGGACTTACAACGTACCTTTAGGATATTAGCTGTAAAAATAAAGGTGTAAAGTCCGTTGACAATAAAGCCTTGGGGCATGTGAGCGCGGACCTTAAACCTTTATTTAATAGGGTTGACGAGTTGAATTCATGGTTTTTTGCAGCCCAAGAGGACCAGAAGAAATTTTGATTTCCAATCTCGACTATTTCCAGTGTCATTTATTCTATTATGTGGATCCGTTGTTCTGTTATTGGTACTCGTTGTATTTGTTGTACAGTCTGTTCAGTGGAAATGTAAATGTGTCTGGTCTGTCAGAAATGTGTGTGTTGATGTCACTCTATATTTGTTCTGTTTGTGTGTAATATGTTTTATGTTAAATCTACATACAGTGGCAAGTGTATTACTTACACCGTGTGCTTGGGTTGATAGCTCCCGCAGACAGGAAGTCACGTTGCCTTTAGGTTCTTCTACCTTAAAGAGAGAGTATAGAGTTCAGTAACTGTCTGATTTAATGTTAGGATAGCAACTGATCATTATCATTCCCAACAGTCACAAACAGGAAGTAACCAGTCTGATAGAAAAGAAGAATGTCCTGAAGAATGAAGATTCAAGTCTCAATTTGTCAGAAATGAACCAAACATAAAGATGAATCGGTCCGTCCTCGCGTCAACACTACAGTTATTGTTTAGGTGAAAGATTCCTCTGCAAACATGAAGACCCTTGTTAATTAGCAAGACAGCATTCCTTGATTACTTCATTTCAGCCTATATCACAGCCTCTAGTTCCATTAGATCTTGCTGCAAACAATCCTGGGAATGCAAGATGATTGATCAGATGATGACCAGAAGATGACCAGAAGATGTGTTTCTGTGGGATAAGATGGGATGAGCTGCACTTAGCTTTAGTCTGCAACCAGGAATGAGTCAGGTTTTCATGTCAATAGTCACTGATCTAGCCATAGAAGGGTGTATCATGGTAAACTCACCACTGACTGTAGACTGTTGTGTTGTCTATGTGTGTTGTTGTTGTTTATTTACTGTACCTGTGTCACCTTTTAACCCAGAAATCGAAATGGACTTTATTGTCCCGCTGACGGACGTTTCGGTGCCTGAAAAGAAACAGGCCAAGTTTGAATGCACTGTCACAAAGGATGTTTCTAAGGTCATGTGGTATAGAGGGGATGACATCATCACCCCTGACCAAAAGTATGACATCATCGATGATGGAAAGAAGCATATGCTAATCATTAACTGCTGTGAGTTTGATGACGAGGACGAATATATGATTGAAGTTTCGGACAAAACAGCAACAGCTAGACTCACGGTGGAGGGTAAGTGCTGGACTGCCATTGCTGGACTTAAGCAGCAGAACCTTTAATTGTGATGACTATTCATTGAGTTGGTTACCTCCTCTTTTGACGTAACTCATATGAATATTCCTTACTAATATAATTATAGGTATCAGGCTCAAATTTATCTCACCAATAAAGGACCAAACTGTGAAGGAAGGCCAAACGGCTCGGTTCGAGCTGGAGCTCTCTCATGAGAACATCCCCGTCACCTGGTACAAGAACGACATTAAAATCCACCCGAGCAGAACAGTGGTCACTCATGTGGATGGAAAGAAACATGTGCTAGAAATAAAGGATGTAACTCTAGATGATATTTGCCAAATTAAAGCTGAGGCTAAAGGAATACCTGTCATGGCCAACCTGACGGTCATAGGTAAAACCAACAATAGTCACCTGTCCTCTTCCTGTCCTACTCATCCAATGTTTCTTCTTCTTCTCATTTCACAGTGTGTTCATGTTTGTGTCTGTCCAAACCCACAAACCCATCTTATTGTGCATTTGTAAGACATTGTTTATCTGTGTTGTGTGTCATTTATGTATGTATGTATGTCTTCTGTTTGGCATATCTGTCCTCGTCTTTTATCGACCATCCTCTGTCTTGTTTGTCTTGTTCTATATATATGAGAGTTTTATATGTACAATGGGAAGTCACCCAAACATTTCCATTCCAGAGGGAGATCCGTACTTCACAGTTAAACTGCAGGACTATACTGCAGTGGAGAAAGACAAGGTGGTTCTAGATTGTGAACTCAGCAAAGACGTCGATGTCATGTGGTACCACAACGAGGCCGAAGTTAAGGCCTCTAAAATGTTTGCCATTAAGGCCGAGGGCAAACGCAGGACCCTCATCATCAGGAAAGTCGAGGACAACGACAAAGGGCAATACGTATGTGATTGTGGAACAGACAAGACGACAGCAATGCTTTATATTGAAGGTAAAGGCAGATTTTGCTTTTTTGCCTCACACCTCTGTTGAGGCAACTTTTCCTGTGTTTGATGCACCGCCTCCTAACCTCACCTCAAAGTCCAGTCACACAGCTTTGTGTACGTTTTACACTTTTCCCATTGCTCTCATCACTTCTTAATTACCACTATCATGACATGAATGTGGTCACCCTCACCTCTTTCCCCTTCGGAAAATGGTAGAAAACACTACAAGAGTTTCTAGAGAAAAGCTCTCTTGTAGTGTTCTTCCACCAGAATGTGTGTCTTTGACTTTTCTTTTGTATTGTCTCTGATTTTGTTTGTCCTTTACACAACTCTGGCACTTCTAGATCTATAGGATAGGATGGGATAGGATAGGATGGGATAGGATAGGATGGGATGGGATGGGACAGGATGGGACAGGATGGGATAGGATGGGATAGGATGGGACAGGATGGGATAGGATGGCACAGGATGGGACAGGATAAGATAGGATGGGATAGGGTATGATAGGATGGGATAGGATGGGATGGGACAGGATAAGATAGGATGGGACAGGATGGGATAGGATGGGACAGGATGGGATAGGATGGGATAGGATGGGATGGGATAGGATGGGACAGGATGGGATAGGATGGGACAGGATGGGATAGAATAGGATGGGATAGGATGGGATGGGACAGGATGGGATAGGATAAGATGGGACAGGATGGGATAGGATGGGATAGGATGGGATGGGATAGGATGGGATAGGATAAGATGGGACAGGATGGGATAGGATGGGATAGGATAAGATGGGACAGGATGGGATAGGATAGAATAGGATGGGATGGGATAGGATGGGATGGGACAGGATGGGATAAGATGGGATAGGATGGGATGGGACAGGATGGGATAAGATGGGATAGGATGGGATGGGATAGAATAGGATGGGATAGAATAGGATGGGATGGGATAGGATGGGATAGGATGGGACAGGATGGGATAGGATGGGATAGGATAAGATGGGACAGGATGGGATGGGATGGGATAGAATAGGATGGGATAGGATAGGATGGGACAGGATGGGATAAGATGGGATGGGATAGAATAGGATGGGATAGAATAGGATGGGATGGGATAGGATGGGATAAGATGGGATAGGATGGGATGGGATAGAATAGGATGGGATAGAATAGGATGGGATGGGATAGGATGGGATAGGATGGGACAGGATGGGATAGGATGGGATAGGATAAGATGGGACAGGATGGGATAGGATGGGATAGGATAGGATGGGATGGGATAGGATAGGATGGGACAGGATGGGATAGGATGGGATAAGATGGGATGGGATAGGATGGGATGGGATAGGATGGGATGGGATAGGATGGGATAGGATGGGATGGGATGGGATAGGATGGGATAGGATAAGATCGGATAGGATGGGATAAGATGGGATAGGATAGGATGGGATAGGATGGGATGGGATAGGATGGGATAAGATGGGATAGGATAGGATGGGATGGGATGGGATAGGATGGGATGGGATAGGACTGAACCAAATGGTTTTGCAGAAGTCTTCTTGCAAATTCTTGATCTGGCCAAATGATTTTAGAGCCATTCCTTTTTTTATGGTAATAAGAAAAGTTTGCTCACAGCACAATAGAGGAGGTTACTATGTAGGTGATGTAGAGATGAGGCTTCTATACAGTGTCTTACTACTCTATCTGTGCCTGTCTTTTGTCAAAGTCTGTGCATATTTATGTGTGTATGTGTATGTAAGTGAATTGTCTGTGAGCTCTTAAATGTTTGAGTCTTCAAGTAAGAATTTTGTTCCTTCTCTGAAACGTCAGCTCGCAGCATCAAGATTGTTCGGCCAATGTATGGCACCGAGGTGTTTGATGGCGAGACGGCTCGATTCGAGGTTGAGCTCAGTGAGGACGATGTTCACGGCCAGTGGAAACTCAATGGAGAAGTCCTCAGTCCGTCTGCCGTATGTCTCAAAAACAATTCATCTCAACAGATATTCTCTTTAACTTTGGTTCAGTTCACTTTCATTTTCAATCAATCTTTATTCATATAGCGCCAAATCACAACAAAGTCATGTCAAGGCTCTTTCCACATAGAGCAGGTCTAAACCGAACTCTTCAGGTTTAATTTAAAGAGACCCAACATTCACACATGAGCAGCACTTGGTGACAATGGAGAGAAAAAACTCCCTTTAAACAGGAAGAAACCTCAGAACCAGAACCAGACTCACAGTGGGAGAACATCTGCCTCGACTGGTTGGAGTAGAGAGGAAAGAGAGGAAGGAGAGGAGAGAGAGGAAGGAGAGGAGAGAGAGGAAGGAGAGGAGAGAGAGGAGAGAGAGGGAGGAGAGGAGAGAGAGGAAGGAGAGGAGAGAGAGGAAGGAGAGGAGAGAGAGGAAGGAGAGGAGAGGAGAGAGGAAAGAGAGAGAGAGAGGAGAGAAGAGAGAGGAAGGAGAGGAGAGAGAGGAAGGATAGGAGATGAGAGAGGAAGGAGAGGAGAGAGAAGAAGGAAAGAAGGAGAGGAGAGAGGAAGGAGAGGAGAGAGAGAGGAAGAAGAGGAGAGAGAGGAAGGAGAGGAGAGAGAGGAAGGATAGGAGATGAGAGAGGAAGGAGAGGAGAGAGAGGAAGGAAAGAAGGAGAGGAAGGAGAGGAGAGAGAGATGAAGAAGAGGAGAGAGAGGAAGGAGAGGAGAGAGAGGAAGGAGAGGAGAGAAGAGAGAGAGGAAGGAGAGGAGAGAGAGAGAGGAAGGAGAGGAGATGAGAGAGGAAGGAGAGGAGAGAGAGGAAGGAGAGGAGAGAGTGGAAGGAGGAGAGAGAGAGGAAGGAGAGGAGAGAGAGGAAGGAGAGGAGAAAGGAAGGAGAGGAGAGAGGAAGGAAAGGAGAGAGGAAGGAGAGGAGAGAGGAAGGAGAGGAGAGAGAGGAAGGAGAGGAGAGAGAGGAAGGAGAGGAGAAAGGAAGGAGAGGAGAGAGGAAGGAAAGGAGAGAGGAAGGAGAGGAGAGAGGTAGGAGAGGAGAGGAGAGAGGAAGGAGAGGAGAGAGGAAGGAGAGGAGAAAGAGGAAGGAAGGAAGGAGAGAGAGAGGAGAGGAGAGAGGAAGGAGAGGAGAGAGGAGCCCAGTGCATCATGGGAGTCCCCGGCAGTCTAAGCCGTTAGTGTAGGGGTTATTTTCACTAAATAAGGTCTTCTTTTTTTTTAAGAATCCAAAGTCTTGAAACATTTCCATTCACATATCTCACCTGTCAGGGGAAGTTATGAAGTATGTGAATGTTAAACGTTTCATTAACTGATGAATGAAAGTGAATTGACTTCAGCTCTGACAGCTTTTCCTTTGAGTCTTGATATTTCTGCTGAAGTTTGTCGACTATCTGCAGGACTTTGAGATCGTGGAGGACGGCGCCAAACACACTTTGGTGTTGTACAACTGCAAAGTCCCTCACACTGGTGAGGTGGTGTTCACCGCTGCCAACGCAAAATGCTCTGCTAACCTAAAAGTCAAGGGTGAGCTTTCACTTCCTCATTCTCACTTCTCTTGTGCAGAGTCTTAAGCACATGTTCTACGCCTTAAAGATTCTTTCTTTCTTATCGCTCTTCCGTTTAATTTCATGTTCACGTCTCACTTTTTTGTAATACTGGTTATCTATATTTCTTTCTAATCATTTATGTAATCCTGGATTGATCAACAGAGATCCCAGTCTCGTTTATTACACCGCTGGCTGACGTGCACGTGTATGAAAAGGACGAGGCAAAGTTTGAGCTGGAGATTTCTAGAGAGCCCAAAAGCTTCCGTTGGCTGAAGGGATCTCAGGAGTTATCAAACGATGACAAGTTTGAACTTCTGGTGGAAGGCATGAGACACACTCTTATTATAAAATCTGCCAGATATGAAGATGAAGCCAAATACATGTTTGAGGCTGAAGATAAAAGAACATCTGGAAAGCTGATTATCAAAGGTAAATGATGTCAGAACAGATGGTGTGACATCTTCGTTAGGACCACTCATCACTTCTGCTCTGACTCTTAATTCTGTGTTCAATGTATTTGCCAAAAGCCTTTCAACAACTGACACAATCACTCAGTGGCCAATAGGATGTTGACGCTCTACATACTTTAGTGTGCTTGTGGTCTGGGTCTGTGTGTAGGTCCCTTAGTTCCCTCACCTGCAGCCAGGTTAGACATCTACTGGAAACCCTGGAACCACAAAGCTGTTATAGCAGCATGTTAATGAACATGGTGTCCTCCAGTCAAGGAAGGAAGGGAGGAAAAGGGAAGGAAGGAAGGAAGGAGGGAAGGAAAGGAAAGGAAAGGAAAGGAGGGAGGAAGGAAGAAAGGGAAGGAAGGAGGAAGGTAGGAGGGAGGGAGGAAAGAAAGAACGAGGGAGAAAGGAAAAGAAGAAGGGAGGAAGGAAGGAAAGAAGGACAGAGGAAAGAAGGAAGGGAGGAAGGTAGGGGGGAGGAAAGAAAGAGAGAAGGAGGAAGGGAAGAAAGAAGGAAGGGAGGAAGGAAAGGAATGAAGGAGGGAAGGAAGGTAGGAGTGAAGGAAAGGAAGGAGGGAGGGAGGAAGGGGGATGGAGGAAGGAAAGAAGGAAGGGAGGAAGGAAAGGAAGGAGAGAAGGAAGGAGAGAAGGAAGGAAGGAAGGAAGGAACAGTCAAACGAAGGACGACACGAAGGTTAATGAACATGGTGTCAAAATCACAGATACTACACTCTTATGTTCATAAGCACCTTATAGTGAATATATTAACTTTACTCTGGTTATATCTGGAATGGATGAATGTGACTTGTAGTATAACACTCTGTGACAGTAGCAGGTAGGATAGTTTAGTACTGTGACGAGTGACTTTAGTTTTATTGCTCATGTCGTGGTTTGACGAAGGCTTTTGGGCAAATATGTATTCATACACTTGAGTGAGCAGAGCACTTTAAAGGATGGCTATATGGACACATTACCATCACTGTACTGTTTAAATGTCCAAACAACTCTGTCCCAGCCTCATATTATACTATAACTATAACTACATATATATAACATTTCTGTTTGTCAGGTATTCGTCTTGAGTTTATCAAGCCCATAAAGGATGTGACTGTGAAGGAACGTGAAACTGCAGAGTTCAGCGTCGAACTCTCTCACGATAAGATCCCAGTGGTCTGGTACAAAAACGACCTCCGCCTGCACCCCAGCAAGGTGGTGCACATGTCTGAGGCGGGAAAGGTTCACACGCTGGCCTTCAAAGAGGTCACCATCGACGACACCTCCATGATCAAAGTTGAGGCCATGGGCAAAACCTCAGAGGCCATGCTCACTGTACTCGGTTAGTATCGTCGTCTGGAAGGATTCGACTCCATGCTTTTATGTCCCGCCGTCTTCACAGGAAGCTACTGCAGCTGCTGTTATAAACCTCTTTTCATTATGACTTTAAATGAAAAGTCTCTCTCTGGAGTCCTTTTGGTGCTAGTCCAGCTTTCTGGGATTTACATCATCTTTCTTTTATTGGTTTTATGTAGAGTAAAGTCAAAGAGAGAGAGAAAGTTAGAGAGAAAGATATAAAGTGGGGAAATTAAAGAGGAAGGAAGGAAGGAAAGGAGAGAGGAAGGAAGGAAGGAATGATGGAAGGATGGAAGAATGAATGAAAGGAGAGAGGAAGGAAAGGAGGAAGAAGGAAGGAAAGGAGAGAGGAAGGAAGGAAGGAAAGAGGGAAGGGAGGAAGGAAGGAAGGAAGGAAAGATGGAAGGAAGGAAAGGAGGAAGGAAAGATGGAAGGGAGGAAGGAAAGGAGGGAGGAAGGAAGGAAAGATGGAAGGAAGGAAGGAAGGAAAGGCCGGAGGAAGGAAGGAAGGAAAGGAGGGAGGAAAGGAAATGAGGAAGGAAAGGAAGTAAAGACGGAGGAAAAAAGGAAGGAAGGTAGGACGGAGGGAGGAAAGAAGGAACGAGGGAGGGAGGGAGAAAGGAAAAGAGGAAGGGAGGTGGGAGGAAAGAAGTAGAGAAGGAGGGATGCCTGATGGGGGCATACAGCAGCCATTTATATTCCAGCCTTTAGAAAAAATGAGTCTTCCTTAGTCTTTAGTCTATATGTGAGTCTCTCCATTGAGTCATTGTCTGTAGTCGGGGGCAACGGACCGGAGCCAGATCTTTGTGATGGAGGTATTGGTCTCCTTTGTGCACCGATACTTCCATATGTCCCAAGTTCGGGGGGGTTTTGTATCGTAGTACCTCACATAGCACGACATGGATATGATCCCAGAAAGGTTGAATCTTCCAGCAGGGTTGTTCGTTTGTCTCCGGGCCGGTTTTTAACTGTTTCTATGTTGTTTTAACAGCGTTTGTACTCCATGTTTTTAACTGTTCCTGGTTGTTACGACTTCTTGCAGAGGGCGACCTATACTTCACCGTTAAGCTCCAGAACTACACCGCCGTGGAGAAGGACGAGGTGGTTCTGTCCTGCGAGCTGAGCAAGGCCGCGGGCGAGGTCACATGGTTCAAAGACAGTAATGAAATATTTCCCTCCAAGAACGTTCTTATCCAATCAGACGGCAAGAAGCGCACGTTGGTCTTCAAGAAGGCGGCAAAGAGCAGCATAGGAGCGTACACCTGCGACTGTGGCACCGACAGAACCACAGCCAACCTGGACATCGAAGGTAATACCTGCTGCGGTGATCCAGCTTTTCCCACCAGAACCCGATCAGGACTGCAGAATCAGGCCCAGGCCCGCCGCCATTGGCTGAAACCCTGCGTGCATCTAGACCACAGCTCATCTCCCCTCCATCCATTATCATTGTGTCCCGTCTCATATCAATGTTTGTATATATATGTGTCATCTGTTATTCAGAGTAACAGCTGAGGATGATCCAACCTTTCCATCCTCCACTCATTATTATAACTGTATAGAAACACAGGAAGTCAATGTCTCTACTCTCAGATGTCCTTAGAAACGTTTATATACATGTTATAATATATATATATATATGTTTATATATGTTTATAATACTTACAGACATGTTTTAAGTAGTTATAATAATTCATTGCTAGTTTATAAATGTTTAACCCTCCTGTCTGTTCTGACTTTTCCTTCTTTCCTTGAACTTCCTCTCTCCCTCCTTCTTTCCTTCCTCCTTCCTTCCTTCCTTCCTCCCTCCTTCCTTCCTTCCTTCCTCCTTCCCTCCTTCCTCCCACCTTCTTTCCTTCCTTCCTTCCTTCATTCCTTCCTCCCTTCCTTCCTTCCTCCCTTCCTCCCTTCCTCCATCCCCCTTTCTTCCTTCCTTCATTCCTCCTTCCCTCCTTCCTTCCTTCCTTCCTTCCTCCCTTCTTTCCTTCCTCGAGGACAACAGGAGGGTTAAGCTAACATATAAATATCAAATTCTTTGGATTTTAGTCCTTTTTTAAGCATTTCTCAGCATTAGTTATAACAGGAAGTGATCATATCTGTTCAGAGTGTGGAGGTGTAGTGAGGGTTGGGTTATCGTCTACAGTTACTCCTCCTGTCCTGCTTCTGCATAAACTGTAAGTCGCTCTGAATGAGAGCGGCAGCTACTCGCCCAAACTGTCGTCTCCATGTCCACGTCTCCATGTCCTCTGTACATTCAGACACTCAGCTGTCTTCTGTCTCCCTGTTCAACATCAAGCTGTTCTCACTTGTTGGTTTTGGTGTGTTTTTTGGTTTTCAGTCGGCTTCACCTTCTGCTTGCTCTTCACTAACGTTTCTTTAAACCTCTGCAGAGCGTGATATCAAGGTAGTGCGTCCGCTGTACAGTGTGGAGGTCACAGAGACCGAGGTGGCCCAGTTTGAGACAGAGATCTCAGAGGAAGACCCTCATGGCACCTGGAAGCTGAAGGGAGAGGCTCTCCATCCATCTGGTGTAAGATCAAACACTCAATGCAACTACATGATGTTTGATGTTTTATCTCTAAGCAGGAAAAAAGAGGTTGAGATGATTCCATTTGTTAAAGATTTCTCTTCATGATGAGGAGTTGTATTTATTCTACAGTGTCAGCATATTATTATTATATTGACACATTTCAGGTGCATTAAATGTGTAATTTTAAGCAGATTATTCTTCTTAATTCTGGCAGTTTTCTGCACGTTTGAACCCAATATTATTTACTATTCATGAGCAGTACATTAGCAAATGGTCCAGCAAAAGGGAGGAAGGAAGGAAGGAAATGAGGAAGGAAAGATGGAAGGAAGGAAAGATGGAAGGAAAGAAGGAATGATGGAAGGGAGGGAGGAAGGAAAGAAGGAACGAGGGAGGGAGGAAGGAAAGAAGGACAGAGGAAAGAAGGAAGGGAGGAAGGAAGTTAGGGGGTAGGAAAGAAATGGAGAAGGAAGGACGGAGGAAAGAAGGAAGGAATGAAGGTAAGAAGGAAGGAATGATGGAAGGGACTCCCTCCCTTCCATCATGGAAGGAGGGAGGGAAGGGAGGAAGGAAAGGAAATGAGGAAAGAAAGGAAGGAAGGACGGAGGAAAAAGGTAAGGAAGGTAGGCGGGAGGGAGGAAAGAAGGAACGAGGTAGGGAAGGAGAAAGGAAAAGAGGAAGGGATGAAGGAAAGAAGGAGGGAAGAAAGGAACAGTCAAAACATAATATGATAAACATAATGAATTAACACTAATACTGCCCTTCTGTGGTCAAACACATGTATTATAACCCTTTGTTTCATTAACATATACTGCTCATACATGCTAGAATGGGTTAAGATAATATATATATAATATATAGAAATATTAGAACAGGTACTTTTAAACATCTCACAATAAGCTGAAAATCCTCAGAACACAATTACATAATTAACCAAGCTTTAGTATGCTTTAATTAAACTCAGCATCTCATCCATCCCAATCGTGATAAAACAAATAATGTCATCTTTTGGGACTTTATGGAAACTCTCTCATTGCCTCGTGTTGAACTTCAGAAGAAGAAATTCCTTTTTTTGCTGACTTTCTTTTCCTCCATCTTTTGTTTCTCAGGATGTGGAGATCAAGCAGGAAGGAGCCCGACACATGTTGACTCTCTTCAACTGCCGCATGGACATGGCAGGAGCGGTGGACTTCGCTGCAGCTAATGCTAAATCTACCGCTCAGCTCAGGGTCAAAGGTGACAGAAACAACACTAAACTGTCTAATCATATTCTGTTCTGCTTTTAACCAGTTTAAATAATGTTCCTACATTTTGATGCATTTACAAGGTATTTAATATATTATACACTGCAATAAAACCTCCATATTAACAAGTTATTAGGTCGATATTTAAGATTTTGTGAAGAACTTCTTGAAACCACTTGATTTGCTTTGAAAAGAGGTGAAATACTGACCACCAAAACAACCACTGAAGAGTGTAGCATTCAATAGAAGAATCATCTCTTAACCATCACCTGAAAAAACAAAGTGAACTTAGACTCTCGTAGGCTTTTGTAAACCATTTAGTTTATTTTGTGCATAAATTAGAAGCAAAAATAAACAGAAACATCTCCGGAGTAGCATCTCAATCAATCAATCAATCTTTATTTGTATAGAGGAGAGAGAGAAGAGAGGAAGGAGAGAGAGAGAGGAAGGAGAGGAGAGAGGAAGGAGAGGAGAGAGAGAGAGGAAGGAGAGGAGAGAGGAGAGAGAGGAAGGAGAGGAGAGAGGAAGGAGAGGAGAGAGAGAGAGAAAGAGAGGAGAGAGAGGAAGGAGAGGAGAGAGAGGAAGGAGAGGAAGGAGAGGAGAGTAAGCCTGCATGCTGAGAGAAAATGTTCTGGTAGGTTCATGAGGTTCTATGAGCTCTTTAACATATGATGGAGTCTGACCATTAAGAGCTTTAAAAGTGAGGAGAAAGATTTTCAAAAGGTGAAATCACTTGTTCAGATGGAGACGTTTTATCAGTGTATATATATATATATATATATATATATATATATATATATATATATATATATATATATATATATATATATATATTAATGTAGATCTAGCTTCCTGTCAGACTCTGGTATTCCTGAGAGTGTGAAAATGTAACTGTGTGTCTGCAGAGATAAAGTTGTCAGAGCAGAGATAACAACAGTGAGCTCGCTGGTTACATGAACCATCACTCAGCTGGCTGTCAGACGGCCTTTAACGGGCCGTTAAGAGCCTTTAATTCAAGCATGTGAAGAATCCTGCTGTAAATAGTTGATGTGCTTTTATAATCGGCTCTCATTGTCGTCTGCGTTACCAAACCTCAGCACCAGTTACATCGTGCTGTTACAACACAGACGTTTACTTAACCGTGATGTCAGCGCTTTCTGCATCTGACGTTGGGTAACTCCTGTTGGGAGCGCTGCATTCTCCGTTTCCAGGAAAATGAGGTGATTGACAGGAGCAGACTGGCTACCCCCTGATGGGTTTGGCAGAGTTGGGCTCTCGGCCAATCGTGTCCCTCGGTAATTTTAGAAGCCTCATGCCATATCTAGAGTAGGTTTCCAGCGATTGGCAGGGGGAGGACGCGACCCCATCCCTCACTGGTTCCTGCAGCCATATACATCTGACGGCAGGTCGTATGCTAATTAGCGAGGCCCCCCCAGTGCCAAGTCCCAGTTGCGGCTGCCTTCAGTTGTCCTGAAGGCTCCCAGCAGCCTGCCTTCAGCTCAACCGCACCATGAGGACGAGCCGCTGAGGATTAGCCGTCTCTCTCTCTGGGGATTGTTTGGATTTATCGTGCTTGTGTTTCGAGGGGGGGGCTAACCATGTCTTCTCCTCAATCCAAAGCCCGAGTGATCAGCATGAATAGGCCTCTGAAGGATGTAACCGTGACCGCCGGGGAGACCGCCACCTTCGAGTGTGAGCTGTCATACGAGGGCATCACAGTCGAGTGGTTCCTGGGGGGTACCAAGCTGGAACCGAGTGACAGAGTAAGTCCAAACACACCTGAGTGAGTCTTCACTATGTTTCAACAGGTCAAAGCATGACACTTACTTCCTGAAAGCTTCCTGACACACACACACACACACACACACACACACTCACACACACACACTGCTGGCATTCACTTATTAAACATACTATAGGCTCCGGCTCTCATTGAGGTTCTGGTCCAGAGCCAAGAACCTTTCCTGTCACATTTGTACACAGTGTTCAGTGTTTGAGCTGCAGCCTGTCTGCATATAAGGGCCTGCTGGTGGATCGGGCTTCAAGCTGAGCATTCGATCCTGGTTTTGAGATAACGCAGGAGGGGAGGCTTTTTCTGCCCCGCAAGCGTTTCTGCAGGGGGGGTTATTTATAACAGCTGTGAGAGGCTGGGGCACAGGGCAGGTGGCAACAGCAGATATTTGACAGCTTCAGGTTTAAAAAACACACAACGTGATGTAAATGTGTGAAATCGCCGCTGCTTTCACGCTGGAATAAGAGTTGAAAAGCTCTCAGAGTGAGTCCGGGCCTTGAGACGGCATCTTGTCATAAAGCAGCATTACTTTGATTATTGGTTGTAATTTGAGATCTCTGAGACACACAATCTCTCTCAGGGTTGTGCAAGTGTGAACAAAGATTCACAGACTGCATAAAGAGTTCAGTCACATCTTAAAATGAAGCCACGAGGATGTTTGTTAGTTTATTTGCTGAGTTTCTTTAAATGAAATGAACTCAATGTGCTTTATACATAAAACAAACATTTAACAGTAAGAATTGGAAATAAAACAACATAAAAACAGTAAAACCCAATAATAGTAAACACATACACCCCCCCCCCCCCCCACACACACACACACACACACACACACACTAATAATAGAAACAAAGTATAGAAACATAGAAAGAGAGAGAAATTAAATACTATAATAGAGCATTAAATATTAAATATAAGGTTGCAGCATAAAATCATTAAAAGGACATAGAGTGCAAATGAAAGATTAACATTTAAAGAGCTTTTAAATAAAGAGCTCAATCATAAGCTCAGGAGAAGAGACGTGTTTCTAACCTGGTTTCAGTTCTGCTGGTAGTTTGTTCCAGTTGTGTAAAAGCTGCTTCACTATCTGACCTGAACTATTCCCACCTGTAACATCTCAGGTCCAATGAGTTGACGGCTCTGGTTTCATCACAGTTGGTTTTTCTTTAGTTATGAAATAAAATAAGCTGCAGAGACAGATTTAAACTGAATTAGCATTAATCAAACTTCAGTTGAACCTGCTTAACTGAAGAATAACAATAGATATCTCCATGTCGTCCTCCCGACTGTTTTGACTGTTCCTTCCTTCCTTCCTTCCTTCCTTCCTTCCTTCCTTCCTTCTCTCCTCCCTTCCTTCCTTCCTTCCTTCCTTCCTTCCTTCCTTCTTTCCTCCCTTCCTTCTCTCCTCCCTTCCTTCCTTCTCTCCTCCCTTCCTTCCTTCCTTCCTTCCTTCTTTCCTTCCTTCTTTCTTTCCTCCCTTCCTTCCTTCCTTCCTTCCTTCTTTCTTTCCTCCCTTCCTTCCTTCTCTCCTCCCTTCCTTCCTTCCTTCTTTCCTCCCTTCCTTCCTTCTCTCCTTCTCTCCTTCCTTCCTTCTTTTCCTTTTCCTTCCTTCCTTCCTTCCTTCCTTCTCTCCTCCCTTCCTTCCTTCCTTCCTTCCTTCTTTCTTTCCTCCCTTCCTTCCTTCTCTCCTCCCTTCCTTCCTTCCTTCTTTCCTCTCTTCCTTCCTTCTCTCCTTCTCTCCTTCTTTTCCTTTTCCTTCTCTTTATTCTGGAGCCTATTAAAAGCTCCAGTCAATGATCACTGATGAAATGTCACTCTCACAGTTTTACATCTTTAAAAAAACAAACTCAGAGAGAGAATCAAACATCCAGGTTTAGAGAGACTAACTTTAAACTTTAAACTTTAAACTTTAAACTTTAAACTTGTGCAACACAAAGAAAGATAAACATAGATTTAAGTAATTAAGTTTTAATCCTGGATAATAAATAAAAAGGTATGAAACACAGTCTCATGGGTGCTGATGTTTATAAGACACAGTAACATGAATCCAACATGTCACCAGCTGCTCACACACACACACACACACACACACACACACACACACACACACACACACATTAACAGTTAAAGTGTGCAATGTCAGAACTGAACTTTAATATCAGTTCAACTGTGTTTCAATTAAAATCTCAACTCAGGAAATGAAATGTGTCTTTATATCTATTGAGTCTTTATTCATTTACAAATATAATAAAACTGTTATATTTTATACTATTTGGGTTAGAGTAAGGTTGTGTTATATATCTGTAAATCATTTTATTCCACAAGAGAAAACATTCAATAACTTTACTGGACTTCTTCTGTTGTTTTTCCACATTATTGACGTCTAACTTCTGATCTGATTAAATGTTTTAAAGCTCTACTCACAGCTCAACAGCATGGGCAAAAGTTATTATCTCTCTTTAAAGTTATTTAATGAAGACAAAGAATAAAAATGATCATTAAAAAACAAGATAAAATGAGATGAACATGATTGTAATTTTCATCATTATCCTTTTAAAGCAGTAAGTTAAAGCTCCTGTATGTTTCCTCTGAGTTATGTAGCGGCTGGCTCAGACAGCTCCGTGTGATATACAGCCGGTGGATGTGTGGTAAAACCAGCCACAAGGGGTCAGAGGTCAGGAGGTTTAAATCGGGGGGAAGGAAAGCAGCTGCTTGTGTTCATTTTAGCTGTCAGAGCTCAGCTGACTGACTCGCTGAGTTACACAAAATCATTAAAATCATTAAATCAGCTGTTCTGTTCTCTCTAAAAGCATCACAGACATTAAAACCCTCCTGTTGTCCTCCCGGGTCAAATTGACCCCGTCTGTTTTGACTCTTCCTTCTTTCCTTTCTTCCTTCCTACTGTCCTTCCTTACTCCATATTTCCTTCTTTCCTTCCTTCCTTCCTTCCTTCCTTCTTTCCTCTGCCCTTCTTTCCTTCCTCCCTCCCTCCTTCTTTCCTTCCCTCCTTCCTTCTCTCTTTCTTTCCTCCCCCCTACATTCCTACATTCCTCCCTTCCTTCTTTCCTCCCTCCCTCCTACCTTCCTTCCTTCCTTATTTCCTCCCTCCTTCCTTCTTTCCTTTCCTACCTTCCTACCTCCCTCCTTTCCTTCCTTCTTCCTTCCTCCCTTCCTTCCTTCCTCCCTCCCTCCCTCCCTCCCTCCTTTCCTTCCTCCTTCCTTCCTCCCTTCCTCTTATCCATTCTCCCTCACTCCACCCCTCCTTCCTTCTTTCCTCCCTCTCTATTATCTTCCTTCCTTCCTTCCTTATTTACTTCCTTCTTTCCTTTCCTCCATTTCTTCCTCCCTCGTTTCCTTCCTTCTTCCTTCCTCCCTTCCTTCCTTCCTCCCTCCCTCCCTCCCCCCTTTCCTTCCTTCTTCCTTCCTCCCTCTCTCCCTCCCTCCTTTCCTTCCTTCTTCCCCCCTTCCTTCCTTATTTCCTTCCTTCCTCCCTCCCTCCCTCCCTCCCTCCCTCCCTCCCTCCTTTCCTTCCTTCTTCCTCCCTTCCTTCCTTATTTCCTTCCTTCTTTCCTTTCCTCCCTTCCTTTCTCCCTCCTTTCCTTCCTTCTTCCTCCCTTCCTTCCTTGACTCGAGGACAACAGGAGGGTTAAATGACTGACCCTCACAGACAATATTGAGTTGACTGGTTGTGATACTGACTGTATAAACTTACAGACTGATATAACTGCACATGTTGAACCTGACAGACAGCGTTCAGAGCACAGTAAACAATACTGATGATGATGTCATTGAACCAACAGGTGGTGTTGAAGGCCGAGGGAAGCGTCCACAGTCTGACGGTGCGCGACGTCCAGCTCAGCGAAGCTGGACAAGTCCGACTCACCGCCAAAGACTTCCAGACTGAAGCCAACCTCACCGTCAACGGTAAGACCAGAACATAATCCTACTCTGAGCAGAGAAACTCAAAAACTAATGAAATCTACATTTTATTGACCTCACCTTACTTCTGCAGAGACACGACTCTTACTTTATAACAGTGTTCGTGTGGAAAGGAGGGAGGAAGGGAGGGAGGAAGAAGGAAGGAAGGGCGGAAGGAAGGGAGGAAAGGAGGGTGGGAAGAAGAAGAAAGGAAAGGAGGAAGGAAGGAAGGAGAGAAGGAAGGAAGGAAAGGAGGGGAGGAAGAAGGAAGGAAGTGCGGAAGGAGGGGAGGAAAGGAGGGTGGGAGGAAGAAGAAAGGAAAGTAGGGAGGAAAGGAATAAAAGGAGGAAGGGAGAAAGGACGGAGGAAAGAAAGGAAGGTAGGAGGGAGGGAGGAAGGAAGAAGGAAGGAAAGGAGGAAGGAAGGAAGGAGAGATGGAAGGAAGGAAAGGAGGGAGGAAGAAGGAAGGAAAGGAGGAAGGAAGGAAGGAAGGAAGGAAAGGAAAGGAGGGAGAAAGGGAGGAAAGGAGGGTGGGAGGAAGATGGAAGGAAAGGAGGAAGGGAGGAAGGACGGAGGAAAGAAGGAAGGAAGAAGGGAGGAAGGAAGGAGAGAAGGAAGGAAGGAGGGAGGGAAGAACAAAGGAAGAAGGGAGGAAGGAAGGACAGAAGGAAGGAAGAAAGGGGGATGGAGGGAGGAAAGAAGGAGAAGGAAGGGAGGAACTCAAAATTGTGGATTTTGATGATTTTGAGATATAAACTGGTTTCATTTAAGAACAGAAACTGTTGACCTGAATATTCTCGTGGTATTTAAACATCTGCTTTGCTTGTTTCCGTGTCGCTTCAGAGCCTCCAGTGGAGTTCTCGAAGCCTCTGGTGGATCAGACGGTGGAGGAAGAAGCCACCGCTACGCTCGAGTGTGAAGTTTCCAGAGAGAATGCGGAGGTGCAATGGTTCATAGACGGGAAGGAGATCCGTAAGAACAAGAAGTATGAGATGAAGGTAGATGGATGCAAGAGGACGCTGCTCATCCACGACTGCACTCTGGACGACTCCAGGACCTACACGTGTGACGCTAAAGACTTCAAAACCTCCTGCTTCCTCAATGTTGAACGTGAGTAAATTATAGGTTGATATAAAAACACCAGGAAGAGATTGAGAGCCTAATCAAATGTAAACAGTCTTATCTAATCTTCTCCCACTACCAAACCTAATGTTCCATAAGAGTTAAAGAACTATTTATAAGACATAATAATAAAAATAAAGAACCTTTCATTAGAATTAAATAATCCTTCCAAACTATTTAACCTTCCTGTCGTCCTCCCGGGTCAAATTGACCCCGTCTGTTTTGACTGTTCCTTCTTTGCTCCCTCTATCCCCTTTTCTTCTTTCCTTCTGTCCTTCCTTCCTCCTTCCTTCCTTCCTTCCTTCCTTCCTTCCTTCCTTCCTCCCTTCCTTCTTTCCTCCCTCCTACCTTCCTCTCTCTTTCCTCCCTTCCTTCTTTGCTCCCTCATCACCTTTTCTTCCTTCCTTCCTTCCTTATTTCCTCCCTCCTACCTTCCCCCTTACTTCTTTCCTGTGTCTTTCCTCCCTTCCTTCCTTCCTCTCTCCTTCTCTCCTTCCTCCCTTCCTTCCTTTCCTTCCTTCTTCCTCCCTTCCTTCCTTTCCTTCCTTCTTCCTCCCTTCCTTCCTTTCCTTCCTTCTTCCTCCCTTCCTTCCTTGACTCGAGGACAACAGGAGGGACTCCACAAAAGTTTGAAAGCTAAATTAAATTAAACAGCAAATGAATCCTCAAGGAGACGAGGAGCCTCACAAAAAGGGGAATTAATATATTGAACCACCTCACTTAAGAGTTAAAGACTTCCTCATAAAGACTTCTCTCTGTTTTTGTTTCCACAGCTCCACATATCGAGTTCTCAAAGCCGCTCCATGACGTCGAGGTCAGAGAGAAGGAATCTGCCAGGTTTGAATGTGAAGTGTCGAGAGAAAACGTCAAAGTGAGCACGACTTCAGCTTCATTCACCACATCACATGAACCATCAGTCACTGTTCAGTGTTTTAACGTCTCTGATGTCTCCTCCTGCTGCCTCACAGGTCCGCTGGTTAAAGGATGGAAGTGAAATCAGGAAGGGGAAGAAATATGAAATTATTGCCACAGGACGTCAACATGTTCTCATCATCCACAAGTCTGTGTTTGATGATGAGGCCGAATATGAATGTGGAGCTAAGACCTCCAAATCCTCCGGCATGCTCACCGTCGTTGGTAAGAACATCACATTTAACCTTCCTTCCTTCCCTCATTCCTTCCTTCCTTCCTTCCTTGCTCCTTCGCTCCTTCTTTCCTTCCCTCCTTCCTTCCTTCCTTCCTCCTTCTCTTTTTCGTTCCTTCCTCTCTTCCTCCCGTCCTTCTTTCTTTCCTTCCTTCCTTCCTTCCTTCCTTCCTTCCTTCCTTCCTTCCTTCCTTCCTTCCTTCCTTCCTTCCTCCCTCCCTCGCTCCTTCTCTCCTTCTTTCTTTCCCTCCTTCCTTTCTTTCCTTCGTCCCTTCCTTCTTTCCTCCCTCCCTCCTTCTCTCTTCTTTCCTCCCCCTACCTTACTCCCTTCTTTCTTTCCTCTGTCCTTCTTTCCTTCCTTCCTTCCTTCCTTCCTCCCTCCCTCGCTCCTTCTCTCCTTCTTTCTTTCCCTCCTTCCTTCCTTCCTTTCCTTCGTCCCTTCCTTCTTTCCTTCCTTCCTCCCTCCTTTCAATTTACCTTCGGTTTGAGTTCTAGCAATTTATTTTTCACTGCTGCTGCTTGTTCACAGAGGAGGAGGCGAGGTTCATCAAGAACCTGTCTAACGTGGAGGGAGCTGAGATGGACAGCGTGAAGCTGATATGCGAGGTGTCCAAACCCAGCGCCGACGTCACCTGGTACAAAGGAGACGAGGAGCTGCCGGAGGGCGGCCGCTACGACCAGATCGTGGACGGGAAGAGGAGGATCCTCCTCATCCAGAACCTGAAGATGGATGATGCTGGAGAGTACTACTGCAAGCTGAGTCCGAGCATCACAACCTCTGGAAACCTAACGATTAATGGTACGAAAGATTTAACCCGAACCCTGATCATCACTGTGAATGTGCCACTGGTACTAGTACTTTACTGTAGTACAGTCTGAGGTACTTGTACTTTACTGTAGTACAGTTTGAGGTACTTGTACTTTACTGCAGTACAGTTAGAGGTACTTGTACTTTACTGTAGTACAGTTTGAGGTACTAGTACTTTACTGTAGTACAGTTTGAGGTACTTGTACTTTACTGTACTACAGTTAGAGGTACTTGTACTTTACTGTAGTACAGTTAGAGGTACTTGTACTTTACTGTAGTACAGTTTGAGGTACTTGTACTTTACTGTAGTACAGTTAAAGGTACTAGTACTTTACTGTAGTACAGTTAGAGGTACTTGTACTTTACTGTAGTACAGTTAGAGGTACTAGTACTTTACTGTAGTACAGTTAGAGGTACTTGTACTTTACTGTACTACAGTTTGAGGTACTTGTACTTTACTGTAGTACAGTTTGAGGTACTTGTACTTTACTGTAGTACAGTTAGAGGTACTTGTACTTTACTGTAGTACAGTTTGA
The DNA here is from genome assembly GCF_963691925.1 of Scomber scombrus. Classification (NCBI taxonomy): domain Eukaryota; kingdom Metazoa; phylum Chordata; class Actinopteri; order Scombriformes; family Scombridae; genus Scomber; species Scomber scombrus. The sequence continues at coordinate 29,964,374 of NC_084982.1, forward strand.
GGTACTTGTACTTTACTGCAGTACAGTTAGAGGTACTTGTACTTTACTGTAGTACAGTTTGAGGTACTAGTACTTTACTGTAGTACAGTTTGAGGTACTTGTACTTTACTGTACTACAGTTAGAGGTACTTGTACTTTACTGTAGTACAGTTAGAGGTACTTGTACTTTACTGTAGTACAGTTTGAGGTACTTGTACTTTACTGTAGTACAGTTAAAGGTACTAGTACTTTACTGTAGTACAGTTAGAGGTACTTGTACTTTACTGTAGTACAGTTAGAGGTACTAGTACTTTACTGTAGTACAGTTAGAGGTACTTGTACTTTACTGTAGTACAGTTAGAGGTACTAGTACTTTACTGCAGTACAGTTTGAGGTACTTGTACTTTACTGTAGTACAGTCTGAGGTACTTGTACTTTACTGCAGTACAGTTTGAGGTACTTGTACTTTACTGTAGTACAGTCTGAGGTACTTGTACTTTACTGCAGTACAGTTTGAGGTACTAGTACTTTACTGTAGTATAGTTTGAGGTACTTGTACTGCTGTATTGCTATTTTTAGTAAAGGATCTGAGTACTTCTTCCACCACTGGAGGGCGCTGTGGAGGCTCTGAACTGAAACCTCTAATATAGCATAAACCTATCTTAAGTGCTTTCCAACCCTCCTCTAATCTCTACTCCCTCCCTTCAGAACTGGCTGCTGAGTTCATCTCCAAGCCTCACAACCAGGAAGTGGTGGAGGGCGAAAAGGCGGAGTTCACCTGCTCCGTCTCCAAGGAAAACTACCAGGTCAGATGGATGAAAGACGACAAGGAGCTGGAGGAGGGAGACAAGTACCAGATGATCAGTGACGGAAAGAGACGAACGCTGGTCATCAAGAACAGTGATATTAAAGATGAGGGAGGATACGTGGTGATGATCGGACCCAACAGAGCCAGTGTTGATCTCACCGTGCTCGGTAAATAGCTTCCTACTGCTCTCCTGCTTTAAATGCATGTACAACTATATTATATATGTAAAAAGTGTGTGTGAATTAAATATGTAGTTTTAATAAGCATTGAGTGTGCAAACAAATCAATTCAAATTACTGCAGTACAGTTAGAGGTACTTGTTCTTTACTGTAGTTTCATGTTAGTTAACCAAACACTGAGCTTGTTGTCATAGTAACAGTAGCACCGATAGTCACAGTGGCCCAGAAGCATTCACAGCCTGTTTGTTTGACTCTTGACTTTCTGATCTGCATCAACAGAGAAACTGAAGATCATCACACCGCTGAAAGACACCGAGGCCAAAGAAGGTCAGGAGATCGTCCTGAACTGTGAGACGAACACCGAAGAAGCGAAGGCCAAGTGGCTGAAGAACGAAGAGACCATCTTCGAGAGCGGCAAATACGTGATGGTCCAGAGAGATAACGTCTTCTCCCTGAGGATCAAAGATGCCCAGAAGGGAGATGAGGACAATTACAGCATTAACCTGACCAATCACAGAGGAGAGCAAGCCAAGAGCTCCTGCAAGCTCACTGTCAAAGGTCCGTGATTACTTTATAACAGAGTAATAGATTACCTCAGCTGAGAGGGAATTAACCCTCCTGTTGTCCTCGAGTCAAGGAAGGAAAGGAGGGAGGGAGGAAGGAAGGGAGGAAGAAAGAAGGAAAGGAGGGAGGGAGGGAGGGAGAAGGAAGGAAAGGAGGGAGGGAGGAAAGGAGGAAGGTAGGAAAGGAGGGTGGGAGGAAGAAGGTAGGTAAGGAAGGAAGGAAAGGAGGGAGGAAGGAAGTAAAGGAGGGAGGGAGGAAGGAAGGGAAGAAAGGAGGGAGGAAGGGAGGGAGGGAGGGAGGCAGGAAGAAGGAAGGAAGGAAAGGAGGGAGGGAAGAAGGACAGAGGAAAGAAGGAAGGAGGGAGGGAGGGAGAAAGGAAAAGAGGAAGGAAGGAAAGAAGGACAGAGGAAAGAAAGAGAAGGGGGTAAGGAAAGAAGGAAGGAGGGGAGAAGGAAGGAAGAAAGAGAGAAGGAGGGAGGGAGGGAGGAAGGAAAGAAGGACAGAAGGAAGGAAGGAAGGGAGGAAAGAAGGAACAAATGAGGTAAATAATGAGGTCTAATGTTGTTGAGTTTAACATGTTTGTGATGTTTGTGTTGCTCAGAGGAGAGTTTGAGGATCGTGGTTCCTCTGGAGGACATCGACACTCAGGAGAAGAAGACTGTCAGCTTCTCTTGTAAGGTCAACAGACCCAAAGCGACTCTGAAGTGGATGAAAGGCAACGAGGAGATCGTGTTCAACAAACGCATCGTTTACCGAGCCGACAAAGAGAAGCACACGCTGACCATCAAAGACTGCCTGCTGGCCGACGAGGGCGAGTACACCGCCGTGGCCGGAGACAGCAAATCTACCGCTGAGCTGATCATCAGCGAGGCGCCCACAGACTTCAGCGTGCAGCTCAAGGACCAGACCATCACTGAGTTTGAAGACGCAGAGTTCACCTGCAAAATTACCAAAGAGAAAGCCGACGTTAAGTGGTACAGAAACGGACGTGAGATCAGAGAAGGCCCGAGGTACGTCATCATGGCTGTGATTTATACTATACTATACCTCAATGTTCATCTAGGTGCAGACAATATAAATATATATATATTATACTACAAGACAGGGTGATAACCCTCCTGTTGTCCTCGAGTCAAGGAAGGAAGGTTTGAAGAAGGAAGGAAAGGAGGGAAGAAGGAAGGAAAGGAGGGAGGAAAGAAGGAAAGGAAGAAATGGAGGGAGAAAAGAAGGATGGAGAGAGGGAGGGAGAAAGGAAAAGAGGAAGGGAGGAAGGAAGGAAAGAAGGTCAGAGGAAAGAAGGAAGGTAATGGGGTGGAAAGAAAGACAGAAGGAGGGAGGGAGGGAGGAAGGAGGGAGGGAGGGAGGGAGGAAGGAAGGACAGAAGGAAGGAAGAAAGGGGGATGGAGGAAGGAAAGTAGGACAGACGGAAGGAAGGAAAGAAGGAACAGTCAAAACAGACGGGGGTCAATTTGACCCGGGAGGACGACACGAAGGTTAAAGTCTCATTCAGGGAGAAAACTGCACACTGACACATTTCAAACCACCTCATGCAAATCTGCACCTGTTCACATCTTCATATTGAATTTGTTGCGGCTCTAATTTCCAGCTTAAGTTGACAGAACACAAGTCAAGAATATATTTGAGTCCTTTGCCGTGCGACATGACTCACTTTGTGTGAATCGCATTTGATGTTTTTCATCATTCACTGAAAATACTGTTCTGATGTTTGTGGTAAAATAATGATAATATTTTTATTTTCTCAGATACACATTTAAAAAGGAAGGAAGGTTTTGCACCTTGCACATCAAGGAGTGCAGACCAGACGATGAGTGTGAATACGCTTGTGGTGTGGACGAGAAGAGATCCAGAGCCAGACTCTTTGTTGATGGTGAGCTCCTCAAACTTTACTGTATAGATAGATAGATAGATAGATAGATAGATAGATGGATAGATGGATAGATGGATAGATAGATAGATAGATAGATAGATAGATAGATATTTATTGTCCCCAGAACTGTCAATACATATACAATACATACACACACACACACACTCTACGACACCACTAAACATTGAGCAACACACATACTACACAAACCCTACCAGACATTAAACAACCGACACATATGGGTCCATATGAGGTTATTGGGGAAGGTTATAAACTGTTCCTGTTCTGCCTCTGCTCTCAATAAACCTTCCTCATGTTGATGTCCTGCAGAAACCCCGGTGGAGATCGTCAGACCGCCGCAGGACGTGTTCGAACCTCCCGGCTCAGACGTGGTGTTCGAGGTGGAGCTCAACAAGGACAGAGTGGAGGTGAAGTGGTTGAGGAACAACATGACGGTCGTCCAGGGAGACAAATACCAAATGATGAGCGAGGGGAAAGTCCACAGACTGCAGGTCTGTGAGATCAGACCAAGAGACCAAGGAGAGTACAGAATCATTGTTAAGGACAAAGATGCCAAGGCCAAGCTGGAGCTGGCAGGTAAGAAATGAACAAGTTAAAGATTCATTTTACTATCAAATCCCCAAAATCACAAGTTTTGGTGGTTAAGATTCCTTTAAATCACATATTAAATAGATTAAATTACTTAAGACACTTAGCAGATATCTACATGGTCGCCCATAAGGTTGGAATAAAATATTTTTGCCTCTTTCCATGAAATGATTGTGAAAATGTGATTTATTCTTGATAGATAAAGTGTAAATATTGTCTAAATTGTATTGATCAATCTCATTGCACCTGGTTAAAGGTGATTAGTGATGTGCATAAATAGAAAATAAAAAGAGGAATGTGTCTGAAAACAATATTATTCCAACTTTATGGGCGACCGTGTATTTAATTCCTTTAAGCTATGTAATGTTAATAATCAAATGTTATTTTATATTTAAGTAAAACTGGACCAGAATTTTTTTTTAAAACATCACATTTTGTTGGTAGGTACTGAATATTACCATTACATAATGTGAAGATTATCCAGACTCAAAGTTCAGTATATAAAGTTGTATTACGTGGCACCTACGTGGTCATTTACCTAAAAAGAAACAACAAAAAAAGACTTTTTGTTAGCCAGTTTGCAACCTGCCCACTTCAACACTTCTACAGTTACTGATGAACAAATAAAACATCTGTCCAGGTGTTCATCTCCCTCATGATATCTACTCCTCCCTCCTCTTGCAGCTGTGCCTCAGATAAAGACCACAGACCAGAGCTATGTCACAGATGCTGGGAAGCCAATCACCATGGCCGTCCCCTACAGTGCATACCCAAAAGCACAGGCTGATTGGCTGTATGACAACACAAGCCTGTCCAAAGACCACATCCACACCTCTGCTGACCGCACAGAGTACCGACTGAAGGACCCCAAGAAAAGTGACCAGGGCCGCTACAAGATCATCATCAAGAACAAACACGGAGAAGGAGAAGCCTTCATCAACCTAGATGTCATCGGTGAGCTCTCCAACACAAAGATAAAACTGTGACCTGATTATTAGCATAAGGATATATTTTTTAGCATTTTTGTATTTGAACCAAGCGGGGAGTTCTGGTCCTCTGAAATGAGGCCAACGCGGAAGTAACTTAAAACTGCATTCTATCAAAAGGCCACCAGGGGGCGACACATTTTTTTTTTTTTTTTTTTTTGCCACCTAGTGGTAGAAAAAGCACATTACAGAAAAAGAGACCAGGTACAAAACCGTATCAAGTTTTATGGTGGAACCTTAATTATGCTTATTAACATTTGTAGTTTGACTGCTACAAATTTGACAAATTTTTGCAACAGCAACATGCAGTGAAGTACTTGTTTGAGGACATTTGGGACTTTATTATTATTCATGCAAAGAGAAGATGTAAATGTAAGGAAATAGATCCACTGGTGAATGAATTATGTTATACACAGGAGGGGAGTTCCGGTCCTCTGAAATGAGGCCAACACGGAAGTAACTTAAAACTGCATTCTATCAAAAGGCCACCAGGGGGCGACCGTTTTGGTGTCAAAAGGACTTCCGTCTCTGTACAAGTCAATGGACAATTCACCAACTTCTCACTTGATTTCTAACCTCAGTAAACGTTTTCAAAATGTGTTTATGGTCTCAATCGCTAGTTTAAAGCCTTCTTCAATGCAGTATGATGTTCATTTGGGACATTTTGGCCTCCCTGATTTTATATTTGACGATAAAGCAGGGTATGCATTAGGGCGTGGCTACGTGGTGATTGACAGGTTGATTGGTTCACAGGTTCAGGAGGTGAAATGTGCCTTGAAAAGTCCATGTTATGCTGAAATGTGTTTTTCTTCCATGTCTCATCTCCAGATGTTCCTGGGCCTGTGAAGAACCTGCAGGTAGTCGACACAGCTGATGGAGAGGTCAGCTTGGCATGGGAGGAACCGGAGAGCGACGGAGGCAGCAAAGTCATCAGCTACGTGGTGGAGAGACGTGATGTGAAACGTAAGACATGGACGCTGGCCACCGACCACGCTGAGAGCCCAGAGTACACAGTGACCGGACTCCAGATGGACTCCATGTACCTGTTCAGAGTCTGCGCTCGCAATAGAGTCGGCAGCGGCCCCAACGTAGAGACCGACAAACCTGTACAGCCCAAGAACAAGTTTGGTGAGAAGGATTTTGTATCATGTGGTCGTTTTAACCTTCCTGACGTCCTCCTGGGTCAAATTGACCCTGTCTGTTTTGACTGTTCCTTCTTTCCTCCCTCCCTTCCTCCCTTCTTTCTTTCCTTCCTTCCTTCCTTCCCTGACTCGAGGACAACAGGAGGGTTAAAAAGTGTAATTTTGGTGACTAAAGGTTAATATAATCCAGTCTCACTAACCTATAACTGTGTTTATCGCTGTTTTCAGGTGTTCCAGAAGCTCCACTGAATGTGATAGTTGGAAACGTCACCAAGTTCGGCTGCACCGTCTCCTGGGAGCCTCCCGAGTCCAACGGAGGCTCTCCCATCACCTCTTACATCATTGAGCTGCGTGACAGGACATCAGTGAAGTGGTCTCCGGTCCAGGTGACTAAAGCCGATGAGCTCAAGGCAATTGTCAACGATGTCATTGAGAACAAAGAGTATATCTTCAGAGTCAAAGCTCAGAACAAAGCTGGCGACGGCAAGCCCAGCGCCGCCTCACAGCCCGTCAAGATCATGGATCCCATCGGTGAGTCTAGCTAGCTGAAATTATGAATTCTGTTATTTTAGGTCTAGCTCTAACCCTTAGATTGTGTCTTATATTAACTGTTTATGTCCATCACCTGCAGAGCGCCCAAGTCCCCCTCAGAACCTGGTGTGGCAGGACCAGAACAAGAACTCAGTACAGCTCACCTGGGAGACTCCTCTGAAAAACGGAGGCAGCATGATCACAGGATACATCATCGAGCGCTGTGAAGATGGCACTGATAAGTGGCTGCGTTGCAACGCCCGCCTCTGCCCTGACCTCGTCTACAAGGTACAGCTGCATGCTTATCAAACTCTGAAATAAGACTTTAAAAGCATGTCTGAAGGTTATGTCGTCTCTAATTCTTGTATCGTATCGTAGAAGTATCGTTGTTCAAAAAATGTTGAAGTTCCAAAAAGACTCAGTCAAAAGTCACCAGGAGTCGTCCAGCTGAATGCAGTTAGAGTTTAGAGCCAACATACACAGACAGGATCTATGTATAAATGACACAAAGAACTCAAAACTGGGGTCTCTTTTATTCTGTCTATATTGCTGACTCTTGCAAAAAGTTTAAACCCCCTCCCACTGTGGAGTGAGTTTCAACCAATCTGCTTCTTCCAACCCAACATGAACCTGTCCTAAAGACGCCTCTACCCAACTTTTGTGGCTGCTCCATTTATTTCTATGCTTGCTAGTTTCGGTCTCTAAGAGTCCGTAAGCTTCACTTTGAGTTCTGTTTTTTTTCCCTCAGTTCCCCACAGCTGCTGTTAGCTGCTGTTAGCTGCTGTTAGCTGTTGTTAGCTGCTGTTAGCTGTTGTTAGCTGTGTGAGCAATGTTTATCACAGATTTCTTCAAGTTCAATATTACCCAATTACTTTTCCTACTGCATTCTTTTCCTATGGTAATAATAATATAATAATAAGTGTGGTATGTATAATCACATATATTGTGATTTTAAGCTTTTATGCTTATTCGATTATAAAGTACTTATTCACTCAATAAATGCAGAATCACATACACCTCTTCGTTTAACATAATGCCTTCAGATTTGATCATCTTTAGCAAATAATAGTCAACAATCAAGTACCCTTTTAGCAGATACAACATTGTTCATTGTTAGTAATTATCACCAAATTTAAACACTACAGTTACAAGCTCAGAGTTTTCTAACTGATCCCAAAAACTCTACCAACAGGAGTAATTTGCTTCCAGGCTAACCCAAACCTTTCTCATCATCCAGCAGCTGCTTTACAATGAAATCCCTCCTGCTGCTGATATCTTGATTAATGCTTAACTTATTGTCAGATTCATCCTCTAAAATGAATTCACCCAGCTGATCAGTTTGACATTTGTTGTTTCAGGTTTCTGGTCTGACATATGGAGCAAAGTACAACTACAGAGTGTTTGCTGAAAATGCTGCTGGAGTGTCCGACCCATCAAACACCATCGGACCTCTGCTGGCCGACAACACACATGGTGAGACAGACAGTAGTTTTTATTGTCACTGAGCCATTGATGTTTTTAATGTTCATCTGATGAAGAGAACACTTTTCTGTACCCATCATAACCATCTTACTCATCATGCGTATCTCTCCTCTCTCCAGTCGGTCCAACCTTTGACCTGAGTGCATTCAAAGATGGCCTGGAGGTGATCGTCCCTCAGGCTCTCACCATAAGAGTCCCCATAACAGGATACCCGACACCCGTTGCTAAGTGGACCTTCGGAGAGAAGGAGCTGACTGCTGCGGATGAGCGCGTTACCGTGACGACCAAGTCCACATTCGTAGAACTCATCGTCACACCGAGTGTTCGCCCAGACAAAGGCACCTACACCCTGACGTTGGAGAACGACGTCACGTCTGTCTCTGGAGAAATCGAAGTCAACGTCATCGGTACGCCAAGAAAACAAAAATTCTTATTTTGACTGAAAACATTTAAAGCGATGGTTCGGCGTAATTTCAACCTAGCGTCATGAGGTCTATCTAATCACAGCCTCAGCCCTTTTTTTTCATTTGGTCGCAAATTAGTGGAGTTAGCGCTATCAGCCGAATGGCTTAGTACAGGCACTAACGGACCCACCAGTGTATCTCGTAAAGTACTCCACTAATAATGCCTGGATTGTTATCAAACTTCTACAGTAGTACAAATAGGGTCTTTACTCATAAATCGATGCATTGGAAAGTTTGTAAGTACACAAGGAGTTTATTAAAATAAACACTTACCTGATGGCTTTTACTCTGCTGCTAAAGCTGTAAAAATTGTTGAAATCCTGCGCGACCACACAGGATTTCAGTGGTTGCGCGAGATTTCGACGATTTTTACAGCTTTAGCAGTAGCAGCAGAGTAAAAGCCATCAGGTAAGTGTTTATTTTTAATGAACTCCTGGTGTTCTTACAAACTTTCCAATGTGCAATGAAATTACGCCGAACCATCGCTTTAAGTTATATAGAAACAAATCTGAGAAAACAGTTGACCTGAAGCAGTTTGTGATTGAGCTACATACAGATTAAAGAACAGTTAACTGCTGTTTGTTTTGGATTAAGGTTTTGGTATCATTGTACTGTATATTTATCTGTGTCTTCCAGCTGCACCCAGCGCTCCAAAGGATTTCAAGGTTCCAGAAGTGACCCGTCAACATGTCCATCTGAGCTGGGAGGCTCCCGAGCATGATGGAGGAAGTCCTCTGACTGGCTACCAGGTGGAGAAACGGGACATGTCCCGCAAGACCTGGGTCAAGGTATGACATTGGCATCCACATAGTTAACATAGTATGTATTTAATCATCATAGTATGTGTTTATCATAGACTGTATATAAGAAATGGACGTAACATCCGTGACGTCACCCATTGGTTTGTGGACTGCTGCTCGGAGGCCAATAGTATCGGATCTGAGCAGCTCCATCTTGAAAATTTCAGGTGCATGCTGGGTAAAATAAAAACAGGGATTCTACTTATATGGGCATCAGGAGGAGCATGAGGCGCCCTCCTGAACCTGTGAACCAATCAACCTGTCAATCACGACGTAGCCACGCCCTAATGCATACCCTGCTTTATCGTCACATATAAAATCAGGGAGGCCAAAATGTCCCAAATGAACATCATACTGCATTGAAGAAGGCTTTAAACTAGCGATTGAGACCATAAACACATTTTGAAAACGTTTACTGAGGTTAGAAATCAAGTGAGAAGTTGGTGAATTGTCCATTGACTTGTATAGAGACGGAAGTCCTTTTGACACCAAAACGGTCGCCCCCTGGTGGCCTTTTGATAGAATGCAGTTTTAAGTTAATTCCACGTTGGCCTCATTTCAGAGGACTGGGACTCCCCGCCTGGTATTTAATCATTATTTTGAAATTATAAACTTAACATAAGTCTACATGAGGATCAAATCTAGGCCTGTAATAAATGCATATGAATTCACAAACGTTATGCAAGTCAAATACAGCCAAACCAATCAACCAAAAGTCAGTCTTTGTTGGACTCCTCATGTATCTGAGGATATCTTCAACTTGTTGTCTGGTGGTAATTCTAAGTGTGTTTTCTCCCTCAGGTGATCACAGGTATCCAGGATCAGGAGTTCACAGTCACAGATGTGGTTGAAGGGAAGGAGTATCTGTTCAGAGTTACCGCCTGCAACAAGTGTGGACCAGGAGAGCCGGCATACATCGACGAGCCTGTCAATGTCTCCTCTCCCGCAAGTGAGTATTTGGATTCATTACTTTCAAATTTAAAGATGGAAAAGGATTTGAAATCTGCCAACTCTTGTTCTTTTTGGTTTATAAGTCTGAAATGTATGTCCATAATTGTGGAAAAAATTGAAATGAAATGAATGAAATACAATTCAAAACACACACACAGAATATAGACATTGTTTATTTTTTATTTAAAAGGATCCCCATTAGTCTTCCTGGGGTCCAGACAATAATATTTAATAGAGCACAACAAACATTGCAATCTCAAGTAAATATAAAAATATATAAAAATGAAAGAAAAACATTATACAGTCATGTATCACATAACCCAACCACACTCAAATAAGATGATATAATTACATTACATTAATATCAAATACATTCTTAATCTTCTTTTAAAACCAGCTTTTCCCTTAATCTCACAAACCTCACCTGGAAGACCTCATAGAGTCAGACTTAGTGGTAGAGTAATCAGTCCACTATTCTCCCCTCGAGTGTTATAAGAATGAGTATTTGAACAGTAAATTATATTATTATAAAAAAATGTAGGAGTCTGAGTGTTAATTATTCTATGCAAGTATATCAGTACATTAGCAGATAGTCTGTCTTTGACTCTCAACCAGGTGAGACGTTCATGCAACACAACAGTTCTTGGAGAAGTTTTGAGCCATTTGTACTTTGTTTAAAAGACTGTTAGATACAGCAGAACAAACAGTAAACAGTAATAAAGATGACATAAAACCAATGAATAAACTACTTGATGAAACAACTGTGAGTTGAGAAACAGAGCACATGTACACGTTATGGCAACAGCTCTACCCGTTGTGAGAGGACAGAGAAGTTAGGTTTTCAATACAGAAGAAACTTTCTAACCCCTTCTTGTCTGGTTTCCCCTTCAGCCGTCCCCGACCCTCCAGAGAACCTGAGGTGGAGAGACAAGTCAGCCAGTGGCATCTTCCTCACCTGGGAGCCACCGAAGTACGACGGTGGTTCTGGTATCAGAGGCTACAACGTGGATCGCTGCCAGAGAGGAACTGATAAATGGGAGCCTTGTGGCGACATGGTTCCCGAGCTGAAGTTACAGGTGACGGGTCTGACTGAAGGCCAGTGGTACTCCTACAGAGTCCGAGCTCTGAACCGACTCGGAGCCGGCCGGCCCTGCAAGCCCACCGACGAGATCCAGGCTGTTGATCCCAAAGGTAAAGGCGTTCAAATCATCTTCCTGTGTAGAGAATCTGAGGGATGTTTTTTATTTCACACAATATATGAGCCCAGTCTAAATTACCTCGAAATGTTCTTGAAGCAGTGGAGCGAAAGGAAATACAACCCAAAACTCAAAATGTATGAATGCAGGCAGAATCAAGAATGACATAATGAAAATAATCGAAGAAAGAAAATTATTTCAGTGTCATTGTTGTGATAACCAACATCAATCATTGAGAAAGGAGGAGAGGACATGATTGATCACCACAGACAGCAAAGAGAGAATTTATTTATGTTCCACTCTTTCTATTTAGGTGTTTTTTTTAAATGTTGTTTGAGTTATTTATATATATTATAATATACATATTAGTAATTGTACAGTGCACATCCCTCTTACTGTTGATCCTCCATCCTTGCAGAGCCTCCTGAGATTAACCTTGACGCTAAGCTGCTGGCCGGTCTGACCGCCAAAGCCGGCAGAAAGATCGAACTCCCGGCCGAGGTGACCGGAAAGCCAGAACCCCGCGTGAAGTGGACCAAGGCTGACACGGTCCTCAAAGCAGATGACAGAGTGTCCATCGACAACAAACCAGGACACTCCACCGTCACCATTGAAAAGACCCAGAGAGACGACACCTCCACCTACATCATTGAGGCCACCAACAGCAGCGGTCGCGCCACCGCCACCGTTGATGTCAACATCCTCGGTGAGTCAGAGAATGAGACCTGTCTCTTCTGTAGTGTCATGTTCAGGGGGAAGATACGGTATTAAAATAAATCAATCGATGTCTTTGTGTATTAAGCTGCTGGACCCTAAATTTCCCCTAGGGGATCAATAAAGTTTCTATCTATCCATCTATCCATCTATCTATCTATCTATCCATCTATCCATCTATCCATCTATCCATCTATCCATCCATCCATCCATCCATCCATCTATCCATCTATCTATCCATCTATCCATCTATCCATCCATCCATCCATCCATCCATCCATCCATCCATCCATCCATCCATCTATCCATCTATCCATCCATCCATCTATCCATCTATCCATCCATCCATCCATCCATCTATCCATCCATCTATCTATCCATCTATCCATCTATCCATCCATCCATCTATCCATCTATCCATCCATCCATCCATCTATCCATCTATCTATCTATCTATCCATCTATCCATCTATCCATCTATCCATCCATCCATCCATCCATCTATCTTTTATGTTTTTTTATTTCCAATTCTTACTGTTAAATGTTTTATATAAAGCACATTGAATCTTCATTGTGTATGAAATGCTCTATAATATAAATAAAGCTGCCTTGCCTATAATGACTGATGCTCCATCACAGATAAGCCCGGGCCTCCCGCTGGCTTCGACATCTCTGAGATCACCAACGAGTCCTGCTTCCTGGCCTGGAACCCTCCGCGTGATGACGGCGGCTCCAGAGTCACCAACTACATCATTGAGCGTCGCGCCGTAGACAGTGAAGTCTGGCACCGGCTGTCCTCCACCGTCAAATCCACCACGTACAGAGCCGTCGACCTGGTCAAGTTCAAGGAGTACATCTTCAGAGTGTTTGCTGAGAACCAGTTTGGTATCGGAGCTCCCGCTGAACACGCACCCATCATCGCCAGATACTCCTTCGGTAGGTCACCTGAGGGTCTCTTTCTTTCCTCCCTTCCTTCTGTCCTTCCTCCCTCCCTCCCTCCCTCCTTCTTTCCTTCCTTCCTTCCTTCCCCCTTCCTCTTTTCCTTTCTCCCTCCCTTCCTTCTTCTCTCTTTCTTTCCTCCTTCCTTTCTTCCTTCCTTCCTTCCTCCCTCCTTTCCTTCCTTCTTTTCTTCTTTCCTTTCTTCATTTCCTTCCTCTTTTCCTTTCTCCCTCCCTCCCTCCTTCTCTCTTTCTTTCCTTCCTTCCTCTTTTTCTTCCTTCTTCCATCCTTCCTTCCTCTCTCCTTTCCTTCCTTCTTCCTACCTTCCTTCCTTCCTTCATCCCTCCTTTCCTTCCTTTTACCTCCCTCCCTTCCTTCCTTCCTCCCTCTTTTCCTTCCTTCTTCCTTTCTTCCATCCTTCCTCCCTCCTTCCTTTCCTTCCTTCTTCCTCCCTTCCTTCCTTCCTTCCTCCCTCTTTTCCTTCTTTCTTCCTTTCTTCCATCCTTCCTTCCCTTCCTTCCTTAAAGTTTAAATCAGAGTGTTGTGTCTAACATCTCTCCCCCTTTTTTCCTCAGACACTCCCGGAGCCCCGTACAAGCTGGAGCCATCAGACATCGCTAAGGACTCCGTGACTCTGGCCTGGTACGAGCCAGATGAGGACGGAGGAAGCCCGATCACTGGATACTGGGTCGAGAGATACGAGCCGGACCGCGACAAGTGGATCAGATGCAACAAACTGCCAATCAAAGATACCAACTACAGGTGAGTCTGACTCTGCTGTCTGGTATCAGAAGTCTCATAACATACTTCATTGATTATTAATGCTAATGTGTTGCTGTGTGTGTGTTTGTGTTTTTCATCTGCAGAGTCAAAGGCCTTCCCACCAGGAAGAAGTACAAGTTTAGAGTCCTGGCTGAAAACTTGGCCGGAACCGGAAAACCCAGCAAGGGAGACTGACCAGATCCTTGTCAAAGATCCTATCGGTACAAAAGCTTTCATTCATTCTTTTTTAATACTTACATTTTTATTCGATTTCTGAACAACAAACATCATAAGTACATCCTCTACAACTTCACAATATGTATGAGTTTTGGACAGGAGTTTCACACAGTGTTACTTAATTTGTAGCCCATATATCATGGCAAAAGGCAAATTACATATTTAAATAGTTTACCGGCAATCCCCAAACACCTTCCCTACTCCAACAAAAACATTGTTTTACAATTTCTGGCCAACAGTTGACTGTAGGTTGGTCTGTAACCATTTATGAGTGATTGCTTCTTTTGCTGCTGTGGTCAGTATTTTTTAAGATATTATCATTCATTGTTATTCCTTGAGATAAAAAGTCGTACATGTCAGTGGAGTCTGGTGTCCAAGAATACGCTGCGTAGTTCTCTGGGTATTTTCCCAAAAATGGTTGTAACCTCCAAAAATGTGGTGGTGGTTCGCCTCGTCATCCCCACAATTTCTCCACCATGTGTGAACCGTTGTTAGATATGTTTTCATTTTAGGAGTAATGAAGAAACGGACAAGGTTTTTCAACAGAATTCACACCAATACCATAGAACAAGAAGTAGAAAAGGTTT
>NC_084982.1:29979391-30087060 GCF_963691925.1 Scomber scombrus
TGTGTTTTAAATTTTGTCTTGACTCTCTGAACAAACCGCACGAACATTCCTATTCCTGTGTGCAAGCAGCACAAATGACTAAATAAAGTTCTTGGATCTTGAATCTTGCTTTGTTCACCAAAAGAAAAGTAATTGTTTATTACTTGGCTCTGGGGGGTTTTTTTTGGTTTTTTTCAAATTTGATTTTTAATAGTTTTTTCTTTTTTTAACAACAAAATGACATCACAAAAAAGAAAATGGAACAAACAAATAAAAAACAAAACATAACAAAAAAAAAAAGGATCAATACCATTAGAGGAGTCTCATTCTTTGCATTTTCAAGTCCTCATTTCCTGAATCATCGTGTCCATTTTTCGCCTGTGTTTTTAAATTGTGTCCATTTGTCCCATTTTTATCATATGAAATGTCATCCTCTCCATCACGTAGATTTCTTCCACTATTTGGCTCTGGGTTTATTTTAAAGTGTTCCTTTGTGTTTTCCAGGTGACTCGTCTGATTGAAGGAACTGAGTATGAATTCAGGGTTGCTGCCTGCAACTCTTCAGGAACCGGACCGTTCAGTGGACCATCTGACTCGGCCTTTGCTGTCGACCCTCTGAGTAAGAATAAACACTTCTGTCTAATTATTATTCATCTATTCCTGACCAACAGATTCACTTCAAAATACAACTAGAAACATTTTAAGTATTTAAAGTATTTAAGGGAGGAAGAAGGAAGGATGGAGAGGGTTGGAAGGGAGGAAGACAGAAAGAAAGGAGGGAGGAAGTGGGGAAGGGAAGGAAGGAAGGGAGAGAGGGAGGAAGGTTGGATGGAGGGAGGAAGGAAGGAAGGAAGGGAGGGAGGGAAGGAGGGAGGAAGGGAGGAAGGGAAGGAAGGGAGGAGGAAAGGAGGGAGGAAGGAAGGAAGGAAGGGAGGGAGGAAGGAAGGAAGGGAAAGAAGGAGGGAAGGGAGGAAGAAAGAAGGAAAGGAGGGAGGAAGGAAGGAAGGGAAAGAAGGAGGGAAGGAAGGAAGAAAGAAGGAAAAGAGGGAGGAAGGAAGGAAGGGAAAGAAGGAAGGAAGGAAAGGAGGGAATAAGGAAGGGAGGAAAGAAAGGAGGGAGGAAAGAAGGAACAGTCAAAACAGACGAGGTCAATTTGACCCGGGAGGACGACAGGAAGGTTAAGTCTTTGACAAATAGTCTTCTTTATATTTTGGGAAATGATTAATTATTTACAAACTGCTTCCCCTCCTTGTAGCTCCTCCCGGTATGCCTGCCGCTCCCGAGGTGGCCGATAAGACCAAGTACAGCATCACACTGGCATGGAAGCCACCAGAGAGGGACGGAGGAAGCCCCATCAAGGGCTACATCATCCAGGCCCAGGATGAGGGTACGTCAGAGTGGACCAGCATCAACGATCCCGAGAACCTGCACCCCACCACAGAGTTCACCGTTCCTGGCCTCCGTGAGCTCAAACGCTACCGCTTCAGGATCATCGCAGTCAATGACATCGGCGAGTCCGACCCCAGCCCCCGCACCAGCGAGGTTCTGGTTGAGGATATCCAGCGTAAGTCCTTCTTTAAAGACTCATTGTAAAATAAATAAACAGTTTCTGGGCCCATAACTGATGTTTTCAATGATCTCCTCCAACAGTCCCACCTTCTATCATGATCAACGTACAAGTCGATGATCTGCTGTGTATCCGTGCTGGAGATCCAATCAGGATACCTGCCACCATCAAGGGCCGTCCGGTTCCCAAGGTGGCCTGGGACTTCACCGGCAAAGCCAAGTCGCACAAGAAGAACAAACTGCACACACTTCCTGTCGACTCACAGGTGAGAGACTTTATATCTTCTCTTCATGGCACTGCAGTAAAATATCTAAAACCTCTGAAAAACAGTCCAGACAAAGAAAAATGATCAAAGACTTTCAAGTATTTCAAGTACAATTCTATGTAGTTAACCCTCCTGTTGTCCTCGAGTCAAGGAAGGGAGGGAGGAAGAAGGAAGGGAGGGAGGAAGGAAGGAAAGGAGGGAGGAAGGAAGGGTAGGAAGGTAGGAAGGAAGGGAGGAAGGGAAGGGAAGAAGGAATGGAGGAAGGTAGGAGGGAGGGAGGGAGGAAGGGAAGGGAGGAAAGAAAGGAAGGATGGAGGAAAGAAGGATGGAAGGGAGGAAGAAAGAAGGAAATGAGGGAGGAGGGAAGGAAGGAAGGAAAGGAGGGAGGGAAGAATGAAGGGAGGAAGGTAGGAGGGAGGGAGGAAGGAAGGGAGGAAAGAAACGAGGGAGGAAGAACAGAGGAAAGAAGAAAGGGAGGAAAGGAAGGAAGGACGGAGGAAAGAAAGATGGAAGGGAGGAAGGAAGGGAAAGAAGGAGGGAAGGAAGGAAAGGAGGGAGGAAGGGAGGAAAGGAAGGACGGAGGAAAGAAAGATGGAAGGGAGGAAGGAAGGGAAAGAAGGAGGGAAGGAAGGAAAGGAGGGAAGGAAGGAGGGAGGAAGGACAGAGGAAAGAAGGAACAGTCAAAACAGAAAAAGAAAAATGATCAAGGATTAATATTTCAATGAAGTCTTAATTAAAATGTGTTGTTTGTAATTCTACATTTTAAAGAAGACCTGTATTTTCTACCGCCTTGAATAAAGCGTCATGTTGTACTTTTTTGTTTTTATTTAGGTTGAGTCCACAGATACTACGTCCACTGTGATCGTCCCTGTAAGTCTCAGGACCCACTCTGGACGCTACACCATCACAGCCAAGAACAAGTCTGGACAGAAACACGTCAACGTCAGAGTTAACGTCCTCGGTATGTCGCTGCTCTTTCTGTATCAACTGTCTATAAGCTGCTCCTCAGTCAGAGTGTGGGTATGTTTGTGTTGCTGACTGTATTTTGTCCCGGGGGGCAGATGTTCCCGGGCCTCCGAAGGACCTGAGGGTGACGGACATCACCCGGTCGACCATGAGGCTGATCTGGAAACTGCCCGACAACGACGGAGGAGAAAGAATAAAGAGCTACTTCATCGAGAAGAGATGTGTCACTGACAAGGCCTGGACCAAGGTAAATAGTGTATTCCTTCTTTCCTCCCTCCCTTCCTCCTTTTCTCTTTCTTTCCTTCCTCTCTCTTTCCTTTCTTCCTTTCTTCTGTCCTTCCTTCCTCCCTCCCTCCTTTCCTTCCTTCCTTCTTCCTTCCTCCCTCCCTCCCTCCTTTCCTTCCTTCTTCCTCCCTTCCATCCTTCTTTCCTCCCTCCCTCCTTCTCTCTTTCTTTCCTCCCCATTACCTTCCTTCTTTCCTCTGTCCTTCTTTCCTCCCTCCTTCCTTTCCTTTCTCCCTCCTTTCCTTCCTTCTTCCTCCCTTCCATCCTTCCTTCCTCCCTCCCTTCCTTCCTTTCCTTCCTTCCTCCCTCCCTTCCTTCCTTTCCTTCCTTCCTCCCTTCCTTCCTTCCTTTCCTTCCTTCTTCCTCCCCTTGCTAAATGTCGGTTTCCATTATTTTTCCAGCCCTGGGATTTAACAGGACAATGTTACAACATATCTTTGTGTTTATTATAATCATGTAATCTATCAGCTGTCTCCATAACATGAACCCTGCAGTCTGTGATGATTAACTGAGGGACTGATGTATTTACCAGGTGAATGATGCGTGTGCCAGCATGGCGTTCGTGGTCCCTGGTCTGCTGGAGGGACAGGACTACCTGTTCAGAGTCCGAGCTGAGAACAGACTCGGGTTCAGTCCTTTCACCGTCACCTCTGAACCTGCTCGGGCCAGAGATCCCATCTGTGAGGAAACACTCACTACTCACAACTATCCAGCTACAGCACAAGCAATACACTGTGTCTAATCCTTCTTTTCCTCCTCCTTAGACCCCCCCGACCCCCCCACCAAGCTAAAGGTCAACCTAGTGACGAAAAGCACCGTGACTCTGACCTGGGAGCCTCCCAAGAACAACGGCGGCTCTCCCATCAAGCATTACGTCATCGAGCGTTTGAGCTGGGACACGAGCGGCAAAGAGAAGGAGACCTGGAAGCAGTGCAACAAGAGAGACGTGGAGGAGCTCAGCTTCGTGGTGGAGGACCTGAAGGAGGTCAGTCACACCGCTCTCTCTCTACCAGCACTTAGAATCTCTATCACTTTAAATATGATGTCTACTTTTATTATTTACATAGATAGATAGATGGATAGATGGATAGATGGATAGATAGATAGATAGATAGATAGATAGATAGATAGATAGATGGATAGATGGATAGATAGATAGATAGATAGATAGATAGATAGATAGATAGATAGATGGATAGATAGATAGATAGATAGATAGATAGATAGATGGATAGATAGATAGATAGATAGATAGATAGATGATAGATAGATAGATAGATAGATAGATAGATAGATAGATAGATAGATAGATAGATAGATAGACATCCTGCTGGCAATGTTCAACTATTGACAGAGATCTTTCATGCAGAAGAAACTAATCAAGAGTTAGAGCTCAGCTTCCACAAGTCATAACAACAGGAGCTCGATGCCCGTGATGAATCATTGTGTGATAAAGATGTTTAAACTGGACTCATAGACTGACTGTGTTGTTGTTGTTGATCTGCAGGGAGGAGAGTACGAGTTCAGAGTGAAAGCTGTGAATGCTGCTGGACCGAGCCGACCCTCCGCCACTGTTGGACCGATGTTCATTAAGGATCAGACCTGTGAGTCACACTGCAATTAAAGATTAATGTCATTCACCATTAGTCTGGAAAATATAAGAAATTAGTGAAAGAATGCAACTTCTCTTCAATTTTCAAAATCACTGCTTCAAAAACTATCTCAGCTTATTTAGCTTGGAGTTTGAGAGCACCTATTTTAGAGGTGTTTTCTTTTGAAGTAAATGTTTTTATAGCACATAGATAACTTTGAGCTTCAGAAATAATTTTGAGCATTTAATGTCTGCTGCTACTGAGTTTTGCACTGTTGATTAGTGAGTCCCTGTTTTCATGCAGTATGTAATCTCCTCCTGCAGGTGCTCCCACCATCGTGCTGCGTGAGGCGATGGAGGGCGAGGAGGGCTGTGATGTCAGCATCGTGGCGAAGGTGAGCGGCTGTCCGTTCCCGACGCTCACCTGGCAGCACGCCAGCCTGGCCAAACCCGAAGAGAAGGCGGCCGTCCAGTACGACCAGCACATCAATAAACTGGTGACGCAGGATAAGTGCACGCTGCTGGTGCACGACGCCAGCAGGCACGACAGCGCCATCTATAGTCTGACAGCCAGCAACAGCCTGGGCACCGTCACCAAGGACATCAAACTCACGGTGCTGGGTAAGAGACTCAAGCTTCAAGTTTTAATGGGAGAGATGTAAAGAAAATGTCATTTTAGCACTTAAAAGATAAATGGGTCAGTGGTTGACTGCTGTGTGAATATGTCCCGTGTTGCTCCCTGCAGGACCTCCCGGCCCGCCCGTTGGACCCGCCAAGTTCACAGAGGTGTTTGCAGAGAGGATCGGCCTCTCCTGGAGCCCCCCCACAGACGATGGCGGCTCCAAGATCACCAACTATGTTGTTGAGAAGCGTGAAGAAAACAGGAAGTCTTGGGTCCATGTCTCTAATGACCCCAAAGAATGTGCCTATGTGGTGACCCGGCTGACGGAGAATCA
The DNA here is from genome assembly GCF_963691925.1 of Scomber scombrus. Classification (NCBI taxonomy): domain Eukaryota; kingdom Metazoa; phylum Chordata; class Actinopteri; order Scombriformes; family Scombridae; genus Scomber; species Scomber scombrus. Next base: position 29,985,001 of record NC_084982.1, read on the forward strand.
TGAATATGAGTTCAGAATCATGGCTCAGAACAAGTTTGGAGTTGGGCCACCGCTGGTCAGCGAGCCGGAGAAGGCCAGAAACCTCTTCAGTAAGTCCAGATCCATCCTAGTGGAAACCTCCAGAACTGTCAGTTTCATCCTTAAGTAGTTTTTCAGTACAGTCAAACAACCAAAAACCTTTTGAGATCAATACTTCCTGATTCCTATAACTGATGAATGAATGATCTGTGTCCCCATGCAGCCGTCCCGGGTCAGTGTGAGAAGCCCACAGTGACCGACGTCTGTCTGGAGTCCATGACCGTCAACTGGGATGAGCCCAAGTATGACGGCGGCTCCTCCATCACCGGCTACATCATCGAGAAGAAAGAGACGACCGCCAAGCGCTGGATCCGCGTGAACAGGGAACCGATCCGTGCGCTGCCACTGGGCAACAACTGGGACGTCACCGGCCTGCTGGAGGGAGCCATGTACCAGTTCAGAATCACTGCTATGAACGCTGCAGGATGTGGCCTGCCCAGCCCCCCCTCTGATCCTGTACTCTGCAGAGACCCCATCAGTAAGAGACTGAGATGTGTTAATTGTGCCTTGTGATCCATGATGCTGCACCAGGTGGTAAAACAGCCTGTCAGCAGGCTTTCTATGGGCCACACAGGGCATTTGGGCCTTTTTAAGGCGCACTCACACTAGGGCCAGTTGTTCCGTACCATGCTGAAGCACGGATGTCCCCCCTCCCCTGTCCCCCGCTGGCCCGCACTCACATTACTCAAACCCAACTGTACTCAAGCACGGTTACCTCCGACACATTGCGCAAAAACATAAAGACAGTTTACTCTCATAAAACATGCACAGGTGTGTGTTGGTGTGCTGTGTGCCGGTAAAACACAACACAGCCGATCAGTTAACACAACGCACTGATTAAAAAGTACAAGCTTGTTCTTCTGAGTCCTGCCTGTGTAGTATTCAGTACTAGATACTGGTGTAAAAAAGACTCAGATTCAACTCTTTACTCCAGTAAAAGTAAGACTTAGTTTAATGACTTAGAAGTCGCCAAATGACTTTAATGAATTTCGTTAGTTTATATAATGCAGATTAGTAAAATATTACTTTTATGAGTCACAGTCACAGATAATAAACTTAGCATTTCATAATAGTGGTAGCAGCGGTGCAGCAGATGTAATGAAGTCCACGCAGCACGCTGGATGCTAACTAATATTAAGCCTATAACCTTTTCATTATAATGTGCATTGACATAAATTGAGTTATTTTGCCTTAATAATGATAAAATAATACACAAAAAATGGTCGGATTGGGAACCCATACATGCATAATGTCTGCACTAAATGAACAGGGATCAGCTAATGTTGCCTTTTAAAAACTGTCGATTTCCCGGGATTCCCAGGAAAATTGGCTTCTTATCCCGGGATTTAAAATGTCTTATTTTCGGGAAAAATATGAATCCCTAGTGCGCATGCGTGACCAAGTGTACCGTACTCAAGCACGGTACACTTGCCTCACACTAGCCAAATAATCCGGATTTTAGGGGCAAACGTGCTTGGGCCCGGTATGATTGCCTAGTGTGAGTACGCCCTTACTGGCAGTGGTGTGGCTGCATTTTTTGTTTCTATCTTAATCATAACTTGGTCAATCTGATATATAATAATGTAATAAACATGTTGTAGTATTAAAATTGTCAAATTAACATTGTGTGTGTGTGTGTGTGTGTGTGTGTGTGTGTCTGCAGCGCCTCCTGGTCCACCCACTCCAAAAGTGATAGATTGGACAAAGTCAACAGTGGAGCTGGAATGGATACCTCCTGTGGTAGACGGAGGGTCAAAGGTCACCGGCTACATTGTAGAATACAAGGAGGTGAACAAGGAAGAAGAAGACAAGAAAGCTCAGAGGAGGCTCCTGTTGAGTGATGAGGAGGAGAAAGAGCCAGAGAGCGATGAAGGCTGGGAGAAGGTAAATAAACTGATGAGGCTGTGTTACTCTCTTCTCTCTCTACAGTTTGGATCAACAGGAAAGTCTCCGGTTAAATTATCAGAAGAACAAAATAAAACGACAGTGTGTTTCTGCAGCAAACAGCCAATCACTGAGCGTATAATCAGTATCAATATATACTTTATTGTCCCTGAAGGGAAATTTGTCTTGGACTCTGAGTGCTGAGACAGCTGCTGCCATAGTTAAAAAGAACAAAGAAAGTAAAAGTAAAAGTAAAGTTGCACATTTGCACAATAATAACTGATGTCATGCTACCTATTGCCTCAATATACACATATTGCACATTCCCACAAACTTCCATACAAGGTAACATCAAGGGGATTACAACCAATCATAGCAGACAATAATGCACCTCACACTGTTTACAGTCTTATTTATTATTCTAATGGAGGTATATGGGACAAATGAATATTTAAATCAGTTAAACTTGCATATGGGGATTGTGTAACGTTTGCCAGATGGTAACAGTTGGTATTCTGGATTGAGGATGTGGGCAGAATGGGAAGAAGCTCTCTGTGCCAGTCTGAGGACAGACGGTTCATAGATGGACTGCAGAGAGGAGTTTTCAGTCCTCCCTATAACCTTCATTGCTGTCTGGACCAGACGATTAAGTTTAGATTTGACCTGAACAGAGAGATTACCACGCTGACATGCCAAACCTGATGATACTTTCCAACACAGCCTGATAAAACATGTGGTGATGTGTGCCACTAACAGCTGACAGAAACTAAAGAATGAACTGATTTTACAATGAGTCAATTATGCTAATGGAAGGAAGGGAGGAAGGTAGGGGGGAGGAAAGAAACAGAAGGAGGGAGGAAGGAAGGAAGGAAGGAACAGTCAAAACAGACGGGGTCAATTTGACCCGGGAGGATGACACAAAGGTTAAGGGACTATTTTCAAAAAAGGATATGTTCTGTGTTCATGAAAAAAAATGTATTTGTTAAAATATCAGCCTCTAAAAATCAAGATGTAGATCTGATGCTCCTCTCCTCTCTCTCCTCTCTCTCCTCTCTCTCCTCTCTCTCTCCTCTCTCTCCTCTCTCTCCTCTCTCTCCTCTCTCTCTCCTCTCTCTCCTCTCCTCTCCTCTCCTCTCTCTCTCCTCTCTCTCCTCTCTCTCCTCTCTCTCTCCTCTTTCTCTCCTCTCTCTCCTCTCTCTCCTCTCTCTCCTCTCTCTCTCCTCTCTCTCCTCTCTCTCCTCTCTCTCTCCTCTCTCTCCTCTCTCTCTCCTCTCTCTCCAGGCGAAGGACACAGAGATAAGAGGAACTAAGTTTGTGGTGGCCAACCTGAACGAAGGCGGTCTGTACCGCTTCAGAGTGACAGCCGTGAACGCAGCCGGTGCTGGAGAGCCCGGACTCGTGTCTGAGCTGATCGAAGTCAAAGACAGAACAAGTAAGACTCTAATCCACCTTCATGTGACAGAAGGAATCTGATCTGACATTTAATCCATCAACAGTGTTTTCTAATGAGAATGTTTTAACTGTCACCTTCAGTTCCTCCTGAGATGGACCTGGATGCCTCAGTCAAGGAAAAGATCGTGATCCACGCTGGTGGCACCATCCGCATCATTGCCTATGTATCCGGTAAGCCCGCTCCACAGATCAGCTGGTCCCGAGACGACGGAGAGGTGCCCAAGGAGGCGGCGGTGGAGACGACAGGCATCTCCAACTCACTGGTCATCAAGAACTGCAGACGCCAGCACCAGGGCATGTATACCCTGACCGCCAAGAACGAGGGTGGAGAGAGAAAGAAGGCTGTCATTGTGGAGGTTCTGGGTGAGTCAGCGGAACCTCAATGAGTTTGTAAAAATATGATGAGTGAATTATTTAATAAATATGTCTGACTGTGCGCTTCCTTCTTCCAGACGTCCCCGGACCGGTCGGTCAACCCTTCGCCGGACACAACTTGACCAACGACTCCTGCAAGCTGACCTGGTATTCCCCCGAGGACGATGGCGGCTCCGCTATAACCAATTACATCATCGAGAAGAGAGAGTCAGACCGCATGGGCTGGACCTCGGTGTCCTACACGGTGACCAGGAACAACGCTGTGGTGCAGGGACTCATCGACGGCAAGGGATACTTCTTCAGGATCGCAGCGGAGAACATCATCGGCATGGGACCGTTCATCGAGACGGACAAGATGGTGCTCATCAAGGACCCCATCTGTAAGTCTGCATCTGTCAGGAATCAGGAAACAGACTTTTACAGGCTTGTGACGGATAAAACTTTATTACGGCTGTCAGTTCTTAATCAATTCTTCATTATGCCCAAGAAACCTTCTGTTAAGAACAATATCTTCTTCGTCACTTTCTTGCATGTTAGACTGACTGACCCTGAGTTATGCATTCTGAATTAAGTTTATCAATTAATGTGTGACTAGAGTCTTTCAGTCAGAGGACATTGGGTCAGCTCAACATGCAAGAATACAATTCAACATATATGACAAACAAAGTTTCAAATGATAAATGACAATCTGTCTTTCCTCCGTCCTTTCTTCCTTCCTTCCTTCCTTCCTCCTTTCCTTCTGTCCTTCCTTCCTCCCTCCTTTCCTTCCTTCCTTCCTTCCTTCCTTTCCTTCCTCCCTCCTACCTTCCTTCCTTTCCTTCCTTTCTTCCTTCCTTCCCTCCTTACTTCCTTCCTCCTTTCCTTCTGTCCTTCCTTCCTCCCTCCTTTCCTTCCTTCTTTCTTCCTCCCTTCCTTCCTTCCTCCCTCCCTCCTTTCCTTCCTTCCTTCTTCCTTCCTGTCCTTAAATTAAAGACTGGTTTATTAAAATGCTCCAGTACTTATTCATTTATAACCAATATGTTTATACATAGATCTGAGCTGTAAACTCATTTGAGTCCCAAATACTCTTTATTAGAGCTGTCATCCAAATCCAAGTCCAACCTCTCTCTGCATTTAACTGGTGTATAAGACGCTCCCGACTGTTAAGAATGACAGTAAAGCCAGACTAACGTGAAACTGGAACTAAAGCAAGACTTGATTGTTAAACTGCAGCTTTCGTCTGTATTGTGAACCTTTTATCACATGAAAAACAAACCTGATGTAAAGGAAAGAATAAGTGACACAGCTGTTTGTCTTTTCCAGCCATCCCCGAGCGTCCAGAGGACCTGATCATCACTGCTGTCACCAAGGACTCGCTCTCCATCGCCTGGAAGCCGCCCAAGTACGACGGCGGTGCAGAAGTCACCCAGTACATCCTGGAGTCCCGCATGATCGGTCGGGACAACTTCACACGTGTAGGCGGAGATGAGAAACTGATGGAAAGGAAGTTCACACTCAGCGGGTTGAAGGAAGGCTCGAGCCACGAATTCAGAGTCTCTGCCGTTAACCAGGTGGGACAAGGAAAACCATCCTTCGCCACCAAACCCGTCCAGTGCAAAGATGAGCTCGGTGAGTCAAACTACAAGACAACAAAAGACACACAAAACAAACAACAACAGTACGGCAGCACATTAACAATTAAAATGAGGAATTTTACAGAATGACAAAAAAATATGAATCCTGTCAATTAAAAATACATTCACCAACCAAATAAAAGCAGTAGTGGACTGGAAGGAAAAGGACATTATTACATATAAATGTATTCTGTCAGTGTCTTTAAACCATTAAAGCTGGAACGTCCCGAGGTCTTACGTTATTGCGTGGAAAGGTGAGGGAGAGGTGTAGCTCTTCTTTTGAGGTCGTCTCTGTTATGGAGATTTCCTTAATTAAGGGTGAGAGAGAAAATCATGAGTCCAGTAAACGAATTTAAATCACAAACTAGTATTTTAATATATGTCTTGTACAAGATGAGTTCAGCACACAGTAGACATGAGGTACAGAGAACAGAACCAAAGTTATAATCTCTTTCCGGGCTCATCCCACACCTCTCTGAGAATCAGCCCATTCTCCTAAAACATAACAAGGCCTCACAGGTGGAGTCTTATCAGCCTTACTGGGAGTCCAGTCCACTATGAGAGATACACAAGCTAACAAAGCCTAACACAGGTTAACACAATACTGAAATGCATATGTATATAATGAAGATTATTTCTCCACTACATTACAAATAAACTTCTTGACTTTGCCCCCCCCCCCAGAACCACCCAATGTGGAACTTGACTTCAGGGATAAGATGATGGTGAAGGTGGGAAACCCCTGCACACTGTCAGGAAGCTACAGCGGGAAACCGGTCCCGGCTATCACCTGGAAGAAGAATGACGAGGAGCTGAAGGCAGAAGAGGAGATCAGCTTCCACAGCACCACTCATCACCTCAGCCTCAACATCAGTAAAGCTAAGAGAGAACACAGCGGCCGCTACTGCGTCAGTGTGGAGAACGCCGCCGGCTCTCGCACCGGACTCTGCACCATCACCGTGGTTGGTGAGTCACTGTGGCACAGAATCTATAACAGATTCACTTTCTGTTGTTGTTAAGCCTCCTCGAGGCAAGGAAGGAAGGGAGGAAGAAGGGAGGGAAGGAGGGAGGAATAAGTAAGGAGGGAGGAAGGAAAGGAAGGAAGGAAGGGCGGAGGAAAGAAGGGAGGAAGGGAGGAAAGGAAGGAAGGGCGGAGGAAGAAAGAAGGGAGGGAGGGAGGAAGGAAGAAGGAAGGGAAGGAGGGAGGAAAGAAGGAAGGGAGGAAGGAAGAAGGAAGGAAAGGAGGGAGGAAGGAAGGAAAGAAGGACGGAAGGAAGGAGGAAGGAAAGGAAGGAAGGGAGGAAGAAAGGAAGGTAGGAGGGAGGGACAGAGGAAAGACAGAAGGAAGGAAGGTAGGAGGGAGGGAGAAAGAAGGAAGGAGGGAGGGAGAAAGGAAAAGAGGAAGGGAGGAAAGAAGGACAGATGAAAGAAGGAAGGACGGAAGGAAAGAAGGAGGGAGGGAGGAAGAAAGGGGGATGGAGGAAAGAAAGAGAGAAGTAGGGAGGGAGGAAGGACAGAAGGAACTGTCAAAACAGAAGGGGTTAATTTGACCCGGGAGGACGACAGGAAGGTTAAATTGCTTCAGCTCATATAATATAAATTCATATAAGAACATTATGTGGAGATTAACCTGTGTGAATTGTTCCTCCTGTCAGACCGTCCTCAGCCACCAGAGGGCCCCGTTGTGTTCAACGAGGTCTACAGGAACTACATGGTCATCTCCTGGAACCCCCCTCTGGATGACGGAGGTTGCGCAATCTCCACCTACATTGTGGAGAAGAGAGACACCAACAGAGACTTGTGGATGCCCGTCACCTCATCCTGCACCAGGACCACCTGCAAGGTTCGGCAGCTCAGCACGGAAACACTCACAGAGAAAACCTGTAGGGAAATTCATCAGGGATCATGTGACACCAGGAGCTTTATAGTAGAGAGAGTAGAAAGAAGTGATTTAGATAGGTAGGTAGATAGATAGATAGATAGATAGATAGATAGATAGATAGATAGATAGATAGATAGATAGATAGATAGATAGATAGATAGATAGATAGATAGAAGATAGATAGATAGATAGATGGATGGATAGATACACACACACACTAATAATAAAAACAAAGTACAGAAAAATAGAAAGAGAGAAATAAAATACTAGAATAGAGCATTAAATATAAGGTTGCAGCATAAAATAATGATTTGAATAAAATCATTAAAAAGAACATAGAGTGCAAATGAAAGATTAAAATTTAAAGTGCCTTGAAATAAGCACATTTAGGCTTCACAACATAAGATTCAAGGAGACAACAGCTTATAGACTGCTTCTAAAAATTTAAGATACACCAACTATACACTATAAACTATAAGATCCAACCAGTGTCCGTCTGTCCTGACCGATTGAGTTCAGAAACAAAGAAGGGAGAGAGATAGAGAGACAGAGAGAGACTCATGGTAATAACAGCAGCGTGCATGAATGTAAGCAGGACAGGATCAATGCTTCTGCAGCAACCTGTGAGATGAGAGAGGAATACTTTACCTACATCAAGCTCATAATACTTTTACTTTAGGAGGATTTTTCATGCAGGAATATTTTACATTGCTATATTAGTTTTAGTAAAGGTCAGAAATAAACATGACTTGTTACTTGTCAGTATTGGCATCCTCTTTATTTGTTTATTTTTTGCTTCAGGTCCCCAAACTGATCGAAGGCCGTGAGTACATCATCAGGATCATGGCTCAGAACATCTACGGCATCAGCGACCCTCTGCTGTCATCTGAGAGCAAAGCCAGAGACATCTTCAGTAAGTCTCGACAAACACTATGACCGAGCTACATCATTATCTACTGCATGTGCTAGGGTTTAAGTGGCAGCATTTGATCTGTTTGACTGTGTTTGTTTCCATCACAGAGGTTCCTGATGCTCCCAAACAACCCACAATAAAGGAAGTTTACCATGACTCTGCCCTCATCTGCTGGGAGCCACCTGCTGATGGAGGAAAGCCAATCACAGGCTACATCGTGGAGAGAAAGGAGACCATGGCTAACAGGTAGATACACACACATACAAAGACACAGGTAGGGTTTAGTCTGGTCCAGGCGGGGAGTTCCGGTCCTCTGAAATGAGGCCAACGTGGAAGTAACTTAAAACTGCATTCTATCAAAAGGCCACCAGGGGGCGACCGTTTTGGTGTCAAAAGTCTCTATACAAGTCAATGGAGAATTCACCAACTTCTCACTTGATTTCTAACCTCAGTAAACGTTTTCAAAATTGACCCTGTCTGTTTTCACTGTTCCCTCTTCCTTCCTTCCTTCCTTCCTCCCTTCCTTCCTCTTTCTTACACTTTTCCTTCGTTCTTCCCCATCTTACCTCTTTCTTTGCTCCCTCCTCCTTCCATACTTCTTTCCTTACTTCCTTCCTTCTTTCCCTCCTTACTCCCTTTCTTCCTTCCTTCCTTCCTCCCTCCCTCCCTCCTTACTCCTTTCCTTCCTTCCTTCCTTCCTTCTTTCCTTCCTTCCTCCTTTCCTTCCTTCCTTCCTTCTTTCCTTCCTTCCTCCTTTCATTCCTCCCTCCCTCCCTCCTTACTCCTTTCCTTCCTTCCTCCTTTCCTTACTCCCTTCCTTCTGTCTTTACTTCCTCCCTCTTTACTCTTTTCCTTCCTTCCTTCCTTCCTTCCTTCCTTCCTTCCTTCCCTCCTCCTTTCCTTCCACCCTTCCTTCCTTCCTTACTTCCTTCCTCTTTTCCTCTTTCCTTCATTCCTTCCTTCTTCCTCCCTTCCTTCCTTGACTCGAGGACAACAGGAGGGTTAAATGATAAATCAACTAGATCATTTATTGACTAACATCACCATCTGGAGATAAACTATCAACCACAGCAGTGACCAACTCAGTAAAAAAAGGGAAACAGTTATGTTGACTAAATTAGAAAGAGAGATTAACAGATGTTCCTGCATTTAGGTGGGTTCGCTGCAACACAGACAGGATCTTCCCGAAGGTGGAGTACTGTGTGACAGAGCTGCTGCAGGGCTGTGAGTACGAGTTCAGAGTCAGCGCTGAGAATGTGGTTGGAGCTGGAGACCCAAGCCCACCATCCAAACCCGTCTTCGCCAAAGATCCCATTGGTAGGTTCAGCTTGTACAAACACCTCTTTACTTCACCACATTAGCTCCATCAGCTCGGTACATTAATCCTTCCTTGTTCTCTACCACAGTGAAACCAAGTCCTCCAGTGAACCTGAAAGCCATTGACCACACTAAGGAGTCAGTAACTCTTACCTGGCAGCCGCCTACTGACACAGGCAGAGGAAAGATCTTTGGATACCTGCTTGAGTTCCAGAAGGCTGGAGAGGAGGAGTGGGAGAAGGTGAGGTGGTCATCTATTGGCGCTTTTCCACTACACAGTTCCTGCACGACTCGACTCGGTTTATTGTGCTCCTCCATCAGGGATAGTACCTGGTACCTGCTGCTCCATGCTACTTTTTTGTAATGGAAAAGGTCTGTGTTGGAACCGTGTCGAGGCGAGCCGAGTAGTGCTAGAACTGTATAGTGGAGAAGAGCCATATGTTTCATCTGGATCATGTTTGCCTAGAGTTCTTACTTTCAATGGACAACTTGTCACTTGTACAAAAGAAATATCAATATCTAAAAGAGACTGCTTTGAAATGTACTGCACACATTTCTGCTCCTCAAAGGATAAACCAGTCTGATGTGAATTTAATGATGATATTGACTTCCCGTCTTGCTGCTGTCTACAGGTGAACCAGACTCCAGACTCCTGCCAGGAGACCAACTTCAAGGTGATCAACCTGGAGGATGGTTCTCTATACCGTTTCAGAGTTATGGCCGTCAATGCTGCAGGAGAGTCCGACCCGGCTAATCTGAGGGATCCAGTCAGAGCACAGGATAGACTTGGTGAGTCACTCAGGTTTACATCAAGTATAGCTGCATTAAGGGAAACATTCATCAGCCAGCTGTTGTTGTTTTGCAGTGTTAGTGCTAGTTACACAAAATTCAACATTAAATATGCTGTCCTCAAGTCAAGGAAGGAAGGAAGGAAGGGAGGGAGGAAAGATGGAAGGAAGGAAGGAAGGGAGGGAGGAAGGAAGGGAGGAAAGAAGGAAGGAAGGAAGGAAGAAAGGAATAAGGAAGGAAGGAAGGAAAGGAGTAAGGAGGGAGGGAGGGGGGAAAAGAGGAAGGAAGTAAGGAGAGAAAGAAGGGAGGAAGGAAAGGAAGAAAGAAGGAAGTGAGGAAAGAAGGAAGGAAGAAGGAAGGAAAGGGGGGAGGAAGGAAGGAACGGAAGAAGGAAGGAACAGAGGAAGGAAGAAGGAAGGAACGGAGGAAGGAAGGAAAGGAGGGAGGAAGGAAGGAAGGAAAGGAAGGAGGGAGGAAAGAAGAAACAGTCAAAACAGACAGGGTCAATTTGACCCGTGAGGACGACAGGAGGGTTAACAAAGAACCTTTCTCACAAATTAACCTGTTACTGTGTATCTTATCCCTCCTCTTCACCCTTGTCTCCCCCTCAGAGCCCCCAGAGTTGATTTTGGATGCTGGGATGACCCGGGAGGTGAAGGCCATGGCCGGCACCCACATTACTCTTATGGCTACCATCAAAGGCGTCCCGTTCCCCACCGTTACTTGGAAGAAGAATGATGCCGAGGTACCAACCAGGGCCGACATTGAGACCAAACAGGACGGCACCAAGCTGGAGATGAGGTTCTGCAACCGCGGTGACTGTGGAGACTACACACTAACTGTGGAGAACCCGGCTGGATCAAAGACTGTCACCTGCACTGTGCTTGTTTTCGGTAAGGATGGCACAAAGCAGGGTTTAGCTTGACATTACCAGCATGATTATCTGTTATTAATCAATGTTCTCTGCGATCAATTAAAATCATTTTGTAAACTTTATGTTGTGTTTTTATTCAGACAAACCTGGTCCTATTCAGCACCTCCGGGTTTCTGATGTGAGGAGTGACTCTGCCTACCTGTCCTGGAAAGACCCAGAAGACAATGGCGGTGTTCGCATTACTAACTTTGTGGTGGAGAAGAAAGACACAGCAGCCACTCAGTGGGTCCCTGTGTGCTCCACATCCAAGAAACGCAGCATGATGCTGAAGCACCTGATGGAGGGCACCTCCTATGTGTTCAGAGTCGCTGCTGAGAACCAGTATGGCCGCAGCGAATACGTTGAGACACCAAAGGCCATCAAGGCCATGAACCCACTCTGTGAGTAACAGCACAACGCTTAAACAGCTGATTCAGTGTGTTTAATCCATCTGTCTAACACCTAGAAAAAGAAAACAAAAAAAAACTCTTATATTCAGATACTTTATTGTCATTGCACATAAAATATAACTAAACTTGGCAGCTACAATGATTTATCATCCCATGATAAATGGGGTGCCATTACAGAACAAGATCAACTTTTCTGAGAAGATTTTCCATAGATTACATTTCTCAAAACATTTATTAGTGAAAAACAAAACATATTGAGAATCATCCTCCTTAGGGACTACAGTGAGTGGGGTCATTTTGAATACTCTTCTGATCAAACCTAAATGTCTTTCTCCTACTGTCCTTCCAGTCCCTCCTGGTCCTCCCAAAGACCTGCACCACGTTGACGTGGATAAGACTGAGGTGTGGTTGGTTTGGAACTGGCCTGACCGCAACGGAGGAAGCAACATCACAGGCTTCCTGGTGGAGTATCAGGAGGAGGGAGAGAGGGAGTGGGATGAGTGGAAGACTGTCAGCATCCCAGAGACTCATGTGACTGGCCTGGAGGAAGGAAAGACTTACCGCTTCAGAGTGAGGGCTGAGAACGCCATTGGCCTCAGCAGACCTGACACCACTGTGCCTATCCTCTGCCAGGAGAAACTGGGTAAGATAAGAGACCAAACCCCAACATGTCTCATGACCTGTTTCATATGAATTTTACACTGGAGTGATAGATTGTAATTTGAGAACTTTTCATGTTTATTTTCATTAGGAGTTATAGGTACAACAATGCTTTCTGTAGAATCGTCATTGTTACTGTGTAATTGGTACTTGTACATCAGTTATTAATATTGGTTATTTTGTTTTTTTTAAACATAAGTGTAGTATCAGGGAGTAACTATTTGAGTCTGTATGTCCACAGTGGCTCCAATTGTTGAGGTTGACGTTAAGCTCATCGAGGGCATCATCGTTAAGGCTGGCACCACCATCAGGCTGCCAGCTATCATGAGAGGAATCCCTATTCCAACTGCAAAGTGGTCCATTGAAGGAGATGAGATCACCAGCGAAGGCAACATTAAGATTGACACTGACAACTTCTCCACTGTGCTCAGCATCAACGATTGCACAAGGAACCACACTGGCACCTACCTGCTCACTGTTTCAAACCCAGCTGGTACCAAGACAGTGGCCTTAAATGTCACTGTCCTGGATGTGCCTGCTGCTCCTTTAGGACCAGTCAACATCCTGGAGGTCACTCCTGACTCCATGATGATTGAGTGGCGTCCTCCCAAGGATGATGGTGGCAGCCCTGTCACCAACTACACTGTGGAGAAAAGAGAGTCCAATAAGGAAACTTGGGGAGGTGTGAGCTCTGGCAGCCTTGCCACTAACCTCAATATCACCCGACTTCAGAAGGGAGTGGAGTATGTGGTTCGCATTCGTGCTGAGAATAAGATGGGCATTGGTGCTCCTCTGGAGAGCAAGCCCACTGTCGCTGAGCACACCTTCATGCCACCAAGCCCACCTGGTAAACCAACGCCCTATGATATCTCAGAAGATGCTGTTACAATGGGGTGGACTATGCCCCTTGCTGATGGTGGCAGCCAGATTATTGGCTACCTCGTTGAGCGCAGACACAAGAATGGAAAGTGGATCCGTGTGAACAAGAAGCCCTGCAAGGACCTAAGGTACAGAGTTCAGGGACTGTTTGAGGGCAATGAGTATGAGTTCAGAGTGTTCGCTGAGAATATTGCTGGCTACAGTGGCCCCTCTCCCATCTCTGACCCCTGCAAGCCCTGCAGGCCAATCACTGTCCCAAGCCCCCCTGTCAACCCCAAAGTTAAAGATTACAGCAAGACCACTGCTGACCTGGTGTGGACCAAACCCAACAAAGATGGAGGCAGCCCCATTCTGGGATACACTGTGGAAATGAAGAAAGCTGATACTGAAGAGTGGACTAAAGTCAACCTCGATGATTTCATAAAGCAGTGTGCCTACAGGGTTAAGGGTCTGGAAGAGGGCGTGACCTATAGATTCAGAGTCTATGCCTCAAACATGATTGGGGATGGAGAGCGCAGAGAAATTCCAGACTCAATCACTGCTCAGGATATCCTGATTCCTCCAGAGATCGAGATGGACGCAGCATGCCGTGAGCGTCTCACTGTACGTGTGGGACACAACATCAACATCATTGGCTACATCAAGGCCCGTCCTGATGCTGAGGTGCTTTGGTTGAAGGAAGAGACAGTTCTGGAGAACAGCAAGCGTGTCACCATTACACAGAACTTCCCTGTGGTCCACCTGAGGATTAAAGAAGCCACTCGAGCTGACCACGGCAAATACACCTTGAAAGCTTCCAATGAGGGTGGTGAGGCCTCCTGCACCATCACGGTCAACGTGCTGGACAGACCCAGCCACTGCCAGAACCTCCACACGACTTATGCCACCAAGAACTCATGCATGGTCAACTGGGAGGCCCCTAAAGACAATGGCGGCTCTGAGATTACTAACTATATTGTTGAGTGCCGTGAGCCCAGCGTTAGCATGTGGTCTATGATCTCCTCCCATTGCACCAATCGTAAGATCAAGACCAAGATGATGGAGGGTCATGAGTACCTGTTCCGTGTCTGTGCTGAGAACAAGATGGGCCCTGGGCCCTGTGTGGAGACAAAGACTCCTCTGCTAGCTATTGACCCCATTGAGAAGCCAGGTGAGCCTGAGAAGTTCAGGGCCACAGACATTGGCAAGAACTATGTCAATCTGAAATGGAGGAAGCCTGACTATGACGGAGGCAGCCCTAATATCTCATACAACCTAGAGTGCAAAGCCAAAGATGCTGAGGAATGGGAGATACTCAACACTGACACCCTCACCAACACCTTTTACCTGGCTGACAAGTGTGTTGAGAACCAAGCGTACACATTCAGGTAGGTTATGGCATTCTTATTTTTAATGCTCATTGTTTTCTAGGGTTTTTTTCTTGGATCAGTGAAGGTCTTTGTTGGTACCCCAGGTTTGAATTTAGCAAACTGTGAAATGAATCAAATTGCAACTGAGTTACATGTTAAATCTGAACTTGACAGTGTATTCATAACACACAGAAGAAGACAGAAATGACAAAAACTAAAAATACAAAATCTTACTAAGAAATGATGTTTTTAATGTCAGCCAAGAGAACAGACCTAACAGCCCCTAAAGTTTATTTAACTTATTTATTTTGAGTTCATTGTGAGCATTCTCTCAAGCTCTACCTTTCCAATACTGCAGTGGCAAATTTTGACCATAAAAGTAGTAGAAAATATTTTAATTAAACATTTTATAACATCTTACTATCTTGCTAATAAAAATGTGGTGGTCACCCAAAAAACAATATTGAAAAAAGTTTTGTTATTGTCCAATCTAACATAAACTAATTTCAAATGATCAATGTTTATTATCCAGGGTGCAGACTGTCAATGAAGGAGGGGAGAGTGCCTGGGTGAAACTTGATGTTGTGGTAAAGGAGGAAATCCAGAAGCCTGTCATTGACCTGAAGCTGGCTGGAAGTCTGACAGTAAAAGCCGGAGAGTCAGTCAGGATAGAGGCTGCCCTGAGAGGAAAGCCCCAGCCAGAAGTCAAGTGGATAAAAGACAAGGCAGTTGGAGACAACCCTAGAATCAGCTATGAGACTGGCTCTGACTACTCCAAGTTCCTTCTGACCAAGTCCAGACGCACTGACACCGGAAAGTATATTATCACTGCCACCAACTCCGCTGGCACATTTACAGCATATGCCAACGTCAACGTCCTGGACGTCCCTGGCCCAGTGAGGAACCTCAGGATCACAGGCCTTGGAGCTGACAAGTGCAGAGTGGTGTGGGATGCTCCAGAAGATGAAGGAGGCTGCGAGGTGGACAGCTACATCCTAGAAAAATGTGAGACCAGGAGAATGGTCTGGTCCACATACTCTGCCTCTGTGGTCACACCATACTGCAATGTCACTCGTCTGGTGGAAGGCAATGAGTACATTTTCAGAGTGAGGGCTGAGAACAAGATGGGAACTGGTCCCGCTATGGAGAGCAAGCCTGTCACTGTGAAGACTCAGTTCAACAAACCTGGACCCCCTGAATCACCTGAGGTCACAAAGGTAAGTGAAAAACGGATTTCCTAAAATTGGCTAATGCAAAAAACCCATTAGTGCGGGTATCAGATCATAGTTATAAAAAAATTCACCTACTCAATTTTTTGTAATGCAGGTGGGTAAAACCGAAATGACCGTGGTATGGGCTCCTCCTGAGAACGATGGAGGGAAGTCGATAACCGGTTACATCCTGGAGAGAAAGGAGAAGAGGGCAGTTCGCTGGGTGCCATGCACTAAGAGCCCCATCTCCGAGAGACGCATGAAAGTAACCAACCTGATCCCCAACCATGAGTACCAGTTCAGAGTGAAGGCTGAGAATGAAGTCGGACTGGGAGAGCCCAGCAAACCCTGCAGACCTGTCGCAGCCAAAGATCCCATTGGTGAGCTTAGAGTTGCTGTCACAGCTCAGTTTACATCTTCAAAAACTTTCTTTAGATTTGTGCTAAAGTCAAAGAACATAAAAAAAACACAGGGAAGCTCAATATTTTAATTGATGGACTTCAAGGAGTTAAACCTCACCCTTGTGTCCTCTGGTGTTTAAGTGATTTCATTGAACATTGTTTTGTTGTCTTTCTGCAGAGCCACCTGGTCCCCCTGCAGGCCTGAAAGTGGGCGACAGCACCAAGACCTCCATCACTCTGTCCTGGTCTAAACCTGTGTATGACGGCGGTGCCCCTATCATTGGATACAGCCTGGACATGAGGCTAAAGAGCGAGGCAGACCCCGAGAAGCCCACAGAGGGCTGGAAGAGGATTGACACCCACGGCCCACTGGTCCTCACAGAGTTCACCATTGGCCAGCTGGATGAGAAGCAGGAGTATGATTTCAAGGTCTCTGCCAAAAACCAGGTGGGCTGGGGACGCCATGCCTACCTGAAAGAGGCTGTTTCCCCCAAAGAGATCCTGGGTAAGAATGATGGTTTACTGAAAACATAAATAGATGTACATTGTACCTGATAAATGTTAATAACATTACTTCACTTAATGATCTCAACATTGATATGTTTGAATGGCAACAGAGGCTCCAGAGATTGAACTAGATGCCAGTTTGAGGAAAGGCCTGGCTGTCAGAGCTGGCTGTCCAATTAGGCTCTTTGCCATCATCAGAGGAAGGCCTTCCCCCAAGGTGACCTGGAAACGTGTGGGTGTGGACAATGTGATCCGCCGAGGTCATGTGGACCAGGTTGACACCATGTCCTTCCTCGTCATCCCGGAGAGCACCAGAGAAGATTCTGGAAGATACTCACTAACTCTGTCCAACTCCGCTGGAGAGAAGGCTGTGTTTGTCCGTGTCAAGGTTCTCGGTGAGAAACAAAGAATTATATCAAACTTTGTTCATACACAACATTTCTTATAAAAATGCTTAATTGGGAAGAAAAACATACTATTTGTTATTAACAAATTTATTCTCTGCAGATACTCCTGGTCCTGTTGGCGGCCTGGAGGCAACTGATGTCACCAAGACTGCAGCTCAGCTGTCCTGGTTACCACCAGATAATGATGGCGGCAGCCCTATACTCAGCTACATCGTGGAGAAACGTGAGGTCGACAGGAAGACCTGGACCAAGTGCATAGAGGACTTGAAGAAGACCAGCTTTAAGGTGACAACAATGGCACCTGGCATCGAATACTACTTCAGAGTCATGGCCACCAACAAGTATGGCATCGGAGTTCCTCAGGATTCACCCAAGTCCTACCTGGCTGTCGACCCCATCAGTGAGTATCAACAAAGAATCTGTGACTAATGTTAAGCATGATGGGAGATTAACAAAATATCTTGTTAGTGGAAGTATAAACCCATCAGTGGTGTTTGGTTCAACTGTGTGTATTATTACATTTAAAGGGGATTTAATTTTTTCTTTCGTCTCCTTGTCATTTCTCTGTCTCTGTTGTTTTTCCATTTAGATTTTCTTTTCTAACACCTTCTGTGTGTTGTTTTTTAGGTGAGCCGGATCCTCCAAAGAAGATGGACGTGTTGGAGATAACCAAGAACAGTGCCACTCTGGGCTGGTTGAAGCCACTCAGAGATGGAGGAGCTAAGATCAACGGTTATGTGGTGGACTACCAGGCGGAGGGCGCAGAAGAAGACAAGTGGACACCTTATTCTGTGGTCAAAGACCTGACCATTGTGGTGGTCGGTCTAAAGGAAGGAACAAAGTACAAGTTCAGAGTGGCAGCCAGGAACTCAGCAGGAGTCAGTCTGGCCCGAGAGGCAGAGGGCGTGTTTGAGGTTAAGGAGCAGCTCAGTGAGTAGACCAGCTTAAAAATCTACCTCAGTTTATAATTGTTAACTAGAATTAAATTATAATTATTATTTAATTATTAATTATTTACTAATTGTTACTGACTGAAATATTGAACTATATTTCCACATGCATAGAAACACAAATGTTGAAATTGAGTAACTCTTTTGATTCTTCATCTTCTTCCCAGTGGCTCCTAAGATCATGATGCCTGACATTGTGACCGTCAGAGCTGGATCCAAGATGGTGGTCGAGGCCATTGTAGCGGGTAAACCTGCTCCGTTCTGCAAGTGGAAGCAGGGCAGCGAGGACGTGCTGACTTCCGATCGTCTGTCTGTTGTCAAGACACTGACGACCTGCACGCTCATTATTAAGAATGTGACCAGAGCAGACAGTGGCTACTATAGCTTGTCGGTTGAAAACAGCACCGCCAGAGTCAACCAAATCCTCAGAGTCATTGTCATGGGTGAGTTTAAACAACAGACACTGTTAGAACTGCTGGTTCTTAACAAGAAAAAGCTCAGTAGATCATACTGTGTCCAACAATTGTATATAGAATTTACAGTAAATCCCTAAGATACAAACTTTACAAGGGACCTTTTTTTTTAACATGTTTCTTATAGAACTGTACTGTTAAGACTGCCTGTATAGATAAATATGGAGGAACCACCAGCCTATACAACTAATGTGAATGATGAATAACAGATCATTGATTTGTTGTGTGCAAGATTACTAATGCATCCTCTTTGTCCCTGCAGACATTCCTGGACCCCCTGAAGCTCCGCTGGAGATCACTGAGCAGGACATTGATGCCTGCACGCTGCTGTGGAATTCTCCACAGGAGGACGGTGGCAGCAACATCACAAACTACATTGTGGAGAAGTGTGATGTTAGCCAGGGCGACTGGATCACTGTGTCTGCGTCCTGCACCAAGACCAGCTTTAGGATGACCAAACTGACAACTGGAAAGGAGTACAGCTTCCGAGTCCGGGCTGAGAACAGGTTCGGCGTCTCTGCACCCATCTACTCTGAGAAGATGATTGCCAAATATCCATTTGGTGAGTCTGAACTTTACACTTCTAACTTTCTGCTGTAAGGTTCTAAGACTAGCTGAGACTTAAAAATGTTGTTTGTAATATAAAACACGACACACACATATTATCACTGTATTGAACAGGTTCAGGAGCGGGACTTTAGACTCATTGATCATTTTAAATGACTGACTGTTTTGTTTTCCACCCAGATCCTCCTAGCGAGCCCAGAAACCTGCAGATTAATAAGATCAACAAGGACTTTGTCATCCTGTCATGGGAGTGTCCCAGCAGCGATGGCGGCAGCCCCATCACTGGATACTGCATTGAGAAGAAGGAGAGGAACAGTCTGCTGTGGGTCAAAGCCAATGAGTCAGTGATCAAATCCACCCAGTACACCTGCACTGGCCTGATGGAGGGTTTGGAGTACACTTTCAGAGTTTCAGCCCTCAACATGGCTGGACAGGGCAAACCCTGCAAAAACACCGACATCATCACAGCCAGGACTGACATTGGTACAAAAACATCATTCAGCTGATAATTTAATACAATTTATAAATGGTATATTTGTTTTGAAAAATAAATGTATAGAAAATGTAATTTTTGGGTCAGTTACACTCTTGTACACTCAGCCTTATTCACCCTTGTTCAGATGCAATGACTGAGTCTGCAAACCTTTGTTTCTTTCCACCCAGACCCACCAGGTAAACCTGAGGCCATGGATGTGACCAAGAGCACTGTCTCATTAATCTGGAACCGACCCAAGCATGATGGCGGCAGCAAGCTGATTGGCTATTACATGGAGTATGCAAAGCTTCCAGAGATGAAGTGGACCCGTTGCAATGCCAACTGCATGAATATCCAGACAGAAAGTTATGTGGTGACTGGCCTGGAAGAGGGCCAGCAATATCAATTTAGAGTTATCGCCAAGTCTGCCGTCAACATCAGCCTCCCATCTGAGCTGTCTGACCCAATTCCTGTCATTGCTGAGAATGGTATGACTCTACACACCAAGGAGCACTGTTACTGTAATTCAATTATTTACAAGTCATCCTGATTATTTTGTCTCTTCTACCTTTACAGTTCCTCCTCGTGTGGAGCTGGGCCTGAACATGAAGACCCTGATTGTGTTGAAAGCTGGAGAGAATGTCTTCCTAGATGCTGAGGTGTTTGGAAAGCCCCTGCCCAAGGTGAGCTGGAAGAGAGACGGAGTGCCTCTGGTCCTCAGAGAGGGAATGAAGATGTCCCAAAAGAAACACGTCCACATACTGGAGCTCTACTCAGTTACCAGGAAGGAAACTGGGGACTATAGTATCACTGCTGAGAACATCAATGGTAGCAAGTACGCTACCATCAAGGTCAAGGTTCTCGGTAAGTTAATTGAAGCATTATTTTATTTTTTAATTTGTTTCTCATCATTTTACTTGTAAACATAAACAAACTATCTCCCTCTGTGTACCTTACAGACAAACCAGGCCCTCCAGCCTCAGTGAAAATCGCTAAGGTGTTTGCTGATCGTATCAAGCTGCGGTGGGAACCTCCTCAGGCAGATGGCGGCTCTGAGATCACCAATTACATCATTGAGAAGCGTGAAACCAGCAGGGCCAACTGGGCGCTGGTCAGCTCCAACATTCACGGACACCTCACTGATTGCTCAGTGGAGAAACTCATCGAGGGACACGAGTACGAGTTCAGAGTCAGCGCTGAGAACCAGTATGGTGTGGGAGACCCTATTATGACTGACCCTGTCATGGTCAAGAACCCATACGGTACGTTCAGAAGGCTACACCTAAGCACCTTAAGCTGGAGTTACCTTAATTACCACTAGGTACAAACTGTCTACGAGTCAGATTGTTCTGCATATAAAAAGTCACAGATACTGTGACTACTACTTCAACTTTTTCGAACACATTAAAACCATGTTATATGATTCATCATTGGAAACATTTTAACAAAAAAAACACTTGATGTATAGTATAGTAGAAGTATAGTTGGTGTGATTGCTGTGTTAAATTAATTAAATGAAAAACAAGTATGATTTGATTGCTTACAAATTTCAACTCATCATTCTAGCGTGAGCATTTACCATGTAATATATTTGACCTGGCCAATGTGATAATCATTCGTTAGTCATTCAAGTTCAATCCCTTCTAACGTAACATGTTGATCAATATTTGGTAGATGTTTTGCCCCTTAGTGAGACATGATAAAATCAAACACTGACTTTATGATTGGAAGAGATTATCATGATGTTGTCTCGTCCCTCAGACGTCCCCGGTCCCTGCGAGCCACCTATCATCACCAACATCACCAAGAACTCCATGACAGTCAGCTGGAAGGCACCAGCCAACGATGGCAAGGCCACTATCCTGGGCTACATGTTAGAGAAACGTGAAGCCACTGAGTTGACCTGGGCTAAAGTCAACCGACGCCCTGTCATCGACAGGACCCTGAAGGCTGTTCAGCTGACAGAGGGCTCAGAATACGAATTCAGAGTCATTGCCATCAACAAGGCCGGGCTGGGTAAACCCAGTGACGCGTCCAACGCTGCGCTAGCAGTCGACCCCGTCTGTGAGTATCTGCTTTAAATTGTAATTTTCAAAAACAGGAGGACAAACTATAAATGCTTCAGACAGGACTGCACATAGCAAAACTAACTAACAAAAATAATAACATCTATGACACTTCTCTAGATCCACCCGGCCCACCTGCCTTCCCCAAGGTGGTGGACTCTACCAGGAGCTCTATCAGCCTTAGCTGGAGCAAACCAGCGTACGATGGTGGATGTGAGATCATTGGCTACCTGGTGGAGTGTAAGCTAGCTGAAGGAGAGAACTGGACCAAGTGCAATGTTCCCAAGAAACTTCAGGCTACCAAGTTCCTGGTGACTGGCCTTATGCACAACACTGAGTACGAATTTAGAGTCACAGCTGTCAACAAGATTGGCTACAGCGACCCTAGTGATGTCCCTGGAAAACACACGGCCAAGGACATCCTCAGTAAGTTCCATTTCTGTTCATTTTACCACTTCATTTAGTAAGATACCTTATATGAAGTTGTGTGAATCAAGATGTATTATAGCTAACAGATTAGATTTTTGTAATAGTGGTAAAGAGTACGGTCTAGACCTACTCTATGTCTAAAGTGCCTTGAGATTACTTTTGTTGTGATTTGGCGCTATATAAATAAAGATTGATTGATTGATAAATTGTAACAGTGATAAAGTGTTCTGAGGTGAAATGGCGGTGGAAAACAAATGGACTTGGTGGAAGGAACATATTTGGTATTAGCTCAGTGATTATTTTCTTACATCATGATACTTCATTGTGCATTATGACTCTCAGTACTGACCAACATTCTTGGTAAGCTTGAGTAACATATGCTAACTGTGCGTAGCTAATTGGACATAGATATTCAAATCCTTGCTGAAATTGAACAAGCCACCCTCTCTTTGTCTCCTTCAGTCGCTCCTGAAGCTGAGCTGGATGCTGACCTGAGAAAGATTTTGGTTCTTAGAGCCGGTGTCACCATGAGGCTCTATGTCCCCCTGAGAGGACGCCCGGCGCCTAAAGTGACATGGACCAAGGTGGATGCCAACCTGTCAGAGAGGCAGGGTCTGATGATCAAGACATCAGAGTGGGACACGCTGCTGTTGGCAGAAGAAATTAACAGATATGATGCTGGAAAATACACCTTGACACTGGAGAACAGCAGTGGCTCCAAGAGTTACATCATCATTGTCAAGGTCCTTGGTAAGTCTGTCCAAAACTGACCAAGAAAGTTCAGAAATGCAGTAGAGAAAATGTCTAAAAAATATTTTAAAAAATATACAGAAGCTTTGAATGATATTGTTTTCCTCCCGCTCAGATTCTCCTGGACCGCCTACAAACCTGATTATCAAGGAAACCTCCAGAAGCCATGCCTGGATCACCTGGGATGCCCCACTGATCGACGGTGGCAGCCCAGTCAAGAACTACATCGTGGAGAAGCGTCTGGCTGAGAGGAAGGCCTGGACATGTGTGTCAGCAGAGTGTGTCAAGCCGTCATTCAGGATCACCAACCTAGAGGCAGGACAAGCCTACTGCTTCAGAGTGCTGGCCGAGAATGTCTATGGCATCGGAGAGGGCTGCGAGACTGCTGGCAGTGTGCGGGCCTCAGGTGGCTACACTATACTCACTAAATACTTTTATAATACAAAACAGAAACATCATCCAGGTTTATATTAACTTTGATGATAACAGCAATAGCAACAGTTAATTGTTGTTTTGTGGCGTAGAATAGACTATTCTTTATACAGGAGAGTATTTTAGATGAAAGAAAACAATATCTTGGAGGAATATCATGTGGCTTTAGAACAAACCAAAGCACTGAAACTGGTCTTATGAAATAATCAGTGACCACAGACACAGGGTATACAGTTGGGAGGTTCATTCAAATGCAGCAGTGCAAAGACATTTTTGTATTTTAGTGCCATGCCAGAGTGCAGTGCCGTTACACACGGCTTGTCTATTTTTAAAATATCTACTTTAATGTGAACCACATGCTCAGTCTTAACCCGCTCTTTCCCTCTTCAGAGCAACCTGGTCCAGTGATGGACTTCAAATCCAAGAAGACTACCAAGGACTCAATCACCTTGGGCTGGAAAAAGCCTATCAGTGATGGCGGCAGTCATGTTAAGGCCTACATCCTAGAGCAGAATGAAGGTGAGGAGAAGTGGAAACAGATCATGAAGGGCAAGAATACCTTACACACCATCAGTGAGCTCACTGAGGGCCAGGAGTACTTGTTCAGAGTCAAGGCACTCAATGAATCCGGAGAGGGACCAACCACTGACCTCACCGTTGTTGCCAAGGACCAGTTTGGTAAGACTTTACTATCAGACTCTCATTTAGCTAATTGTAGGAATTGTTGTGAGTTATAACTGCTTAACTTGTTATTTTTGCAAAAAATTGAAATGCATTATTTGTAAGGTATTTCCTTTTAATTTCTGATGTGTGATTTCCTTCTGATATCAGTGCTGCCTGACTGCAACTTGAGCTGTGTGCATGATGGTTGCTATGTGGTGAAGGAGGGCAGCACCACACGTATCAACATCCCCATAGTTGGTGTACCCTACCCCACTGCCACATGGAAGAAGGGTGATGTGGCCTTAGGCGACACTGGCCGGATGTGCGTGGAGGCATCTCAAGGCATCACCACCCTGCTGATCAGGGACTGCCAGAGAGGAGATGCTGAAACTTACACCATCAATGTCAGAAACAGCTCTGGCTCCAAGGACTGCAAGTTCCAGCTCAAGGTAGTAGGCAAACCGGGCATCTGCACAGGACCTATCAAGTTTGACGAGATCACTGCTGACGGCATCACTCTGGAATGGGGGCCACCCAAAGATGATGGTGGTGCAGAGGTGTCTAACTACATTGTAGAAAAGAGGAGGACAACAGACAATAAGTGGGCCACAGTGGCTTCAGCAATTCAAAAGACTACCATGAGAGTGATCCGTCTCCATGACGGAACGGAGTACATCTTCAGAGTATTCGCTGAGAACAAGTATGGGGTTGGAGAGTATCTGAGGTCAGATCCAGTCATTGCCCAGCATCCATTCAGTGAGTATCACACTCCCAAATAATGTTGATTAATTAAAACTTCATTACATTTTGTTCAAAGGCAATGTCTTTTATAGTCTCTTTTTAATCTGGTGTCACTACTGTTTCACTTCAGTGTTTTACATACTGTGGTACACTCAAAATCTAAAATGTTAAAGTAAGCATTTCTTAAAGACCTCCTGTATTAAGAAATACACTATTTGGAGCGATAATGCATAAAGCTAAATTCTAAAAATATAAGCATATTGGACCCTAATTGGAACAAATCATGCTTATAGGCCTGCCATTAAAAATCTGATTTTTCAACACTTTCAGCAGATGAATGTGAAAACAGCCTTGTAGTGTCAAACTCTAAACATAAATCTGCACAGTGAAACCCAAATACATGACTCTTGGGAAGGACTTTAATTCAGTTCTCAAAAGTGAGTTAATGGGGTTAAATCATTTTACCTGCTCACAGACATTTTCCACATTCTAGTGTAGTAGTATTATTATAACATGCTAACAGTCATTTCAATAACATTTCGAGAACTAGTTGTTTTTGCTATTTTTTTCAGGTACTTTAAGATATGTCAAGACTTTATCCCCTTGATTCACTATTTTTTTGTTGCATGTGTTTATTCCA
Organism: Scomber scombrus; assembly: GCF_963691925.1. Lineage (NCBI taxonomy): Eukaryota > Metazoa > Chordata > Actinopteri > Scombriformes > Scombridae > Scomber > Scomber scombrus. Next base: position 30,010,227 of record NC_084982.1, read on the forward strand.
CCATCACTTTCTTTCTCTCCGCTACCTCTAGATGTGCCTGATGCACCTGCTCCTCCAGAGATTGTGAGCATCCGCCATGAGTCAGCCATCCTGACCTGGGCTGATCCAAAGGACAGTGGTGGCTCCCCAATTACTGGTAACTGACTTTGATGGATATTCATTTGTAACTAAGCAGAAAGGAAAAGCAAATAGAGATTAGCAGATGACCAACTGATTTTGTGTGCTCTCCAGGATATCATGTGGAGTTTAAGGAGAGAAACAGCCTGATGTGGAAACGGGCCACCAAGACTCCTCTGAGAGTTAAAGAGTGCAGAGTCACTAGCCTGGTAGAGGGATTAGAGTACGAGTTCAGGGTAATGGCCATGAACGTGGCAGGCCTAGGAAAGGCAAGCAAAACCACTGAGGCTGTGGTCGCCCTGGATCCTATTGGTGAGTTCACAGCTTTTGGAAAAATGTTTTCTAAGCTTATGAAAAATACTATGTTAATAGTATTTGTTATATTTGCAGTTTGTTTTCACCTATTTAATGTGTTCCATCAGATATTCCTGGGAAGCCTGAAGTGATCAACGTCACCAGGAGCACAGTCACTCTGATTTGGACCGCTCCCAAGTATGACGGCGGCTACAAGCTGACTGGCTACATGGTGGAGAAGCTGGAGGCTGGTGGTAAGGCCTGGATGAAGGCTAATCATGTCAACATCCAAGGCTGCGCCTTCACTGTCCCTGACCTAACCGAAGGATCTCAGTATCAGTTCAGGATCCGGGCTAAGAACTCTGCTGGCGCTATCAGTGATCCTTCAGAGTCTACTGATCTTCTGACATGCAAGGACGAGTATGGTAAGCTGATGTTATCGTAATACAGACTATCCTTTTCCTAAATGTGAGTTAAAGGTCTGTAGACTATTGTAATTTGCCTCTGTCTTCTCTACAGAGCCTCCAACCATCACTATTGACCCAGAGATGAAGGATGGTGTATCAGTCAGAGCAGGAGACACAATTGTGATCTCAGCCTCCAAAATTGTGGGTAAACCCCCACCCACCTCTATCTGGTCCAAGGCAGGCCGTGAGTTCAAGTCCTCTGACATTGTCACCATCACCAGCACCCCTACCTCCTCCACCCTGGCTATTAAGTATGCTAGTAGAAAGAACACAGGAGAGTACACCATCACTGCGAGCAACCCCTTTGGCATTAAGGAAGAACATGTTAGGGTGAAGGTCCTGGATGTTCCTGGACCCCCAGGCCCCATAGAAGCCAGTAACATTTCAGCTGAGAAGTGTACTCTGACCTGGCTTCCACCAGAGGAGGATGGAGGCTGCTCCATCAAGTCCTACATACTTGAGAAAAGAGAGACCAGCCGCCTGCAGTGGACCAAGCTAGCGGAAAACATCATGGACTGTAGATATGTAGCCAACAAATTGATCAAGGGCAATGAGTACATCTTCAGAGTGTGTGCTACAAACCAGTATGGCACTGGAGACTCAAGTCAGTCTGGTCCAGTTAAGATGATTGACAGTTTCCGTAAGTTTAATTGAGTTGATACATGTATTTTATGGCTCATCCTTTTCTGTTTTTGTTAGTGTTTCCCATCATCAGTACATTTTTTGTACTTCATTATTATATTTTATTCATTACTGAATGCATGGAATCTTTTCAGAGTAATGATGAGATTATGTTAAATCTCTGTGTAACTGACCATTTTATTATCTTCCTTTAGGCCCACCAGGCCCACCTTCAACCCCAGAGATTGATATGATCACCAGGAATTCTGTCACCATTTCATGGAAGAGACCCGTGCAGGATGGAGGAAGTGACATCAGAGGATATAGTGTTCAGAGGAAAGAGAAGAAAGGAATGAGATGGGTGAGAGCCAGTAAGAGGACAGTCCCTGACCTGCGCTTTAAGGTGCAAGGCTTGAACGAGGGAATAGAGTATGAGTTCAGAGTCACTGCTGAGAACAAGGCTGGATTCGGAGAGCCCAGTGAGCCATCGCACCCTGTGATGACCAAGGACATTGTGTGTAAGTACAAATAGAGTTGTCACAACAGGAAAGTTACATACATATACATGTCAGAAAAATACACATAAGGTGTGGCCCGTGTTAACTTTGTTTTTCTTGTTCATTAGATCCACCTGGTCCTCCATCCAACCCCAGAATTGCAGACACCACAAAAACCTCAGCCACCTTCACCTGGGGCCGACCCCACTATGATGGTGGTCTTGATGTAGACGGATACATTGTTGAGTACAAAAAGGAAGGACATGATGATTGGGAGACGGAGACACAGTACACCCTGAAAGATACTAAATATGTTATTGGCAAACTTCAAAAAGGAGGCAAATACCACTTCAGAGTCAGAGCTATTAACTCTGAGGGAGTTGGCGAACCTGCAGATGTCGAGCAAGTGACTGAGCTAGTGGACCAGGAGATGCTGCCAGACTTTGAGCTGGATGCTGAACTCAGGAGAACCCTGGTGGTCAGGTCTCGTGCATCAATTCGTATGTTTGTTCCCATCAGGGGCCGTCCTGTTCCTGAAGTAACCTGGACCAAAGATGACACTAATCTGAAAACACGTGCACACATTGACACCACAGAATCTTACACTTTGCTGGTTATTCCTGACTGCACCAGATATGATGCTGGAAAGTACCATCTCTGTCTGGAGAATGTTGCTGGAAAGAAGACTGGTTTTGTTAATGTAAAAGTTCTGGACACGCCAGGACCCCCAGTCAATTTCAAACCTAGAGAGATCACAAACAAGAGCGTTACTCTCCAGTGGGAAATCCCCATCATCGATGGTGGTTCTAAGATTCACAACTACATCATTGAAAAGAGAGAGGCCACCAAGAAGGCCTACATAGTACTTAGCACCACATGGCAGAAGTGTTCTTTCAAGATCCCAGACCTTGAGGAGGGAGCGTACTACTACTTCCGTGTCTCTGCTGAGAATGACCTGGGTGTAGGTGAGCCCGCTGAAACCCCTGACCCAATCAGGGTGTCCCAAGCCCCCACTGCCCCTGAGAACTTGTATGTCACAGATGTCACAGCTGACACTGCCAGCTTGGCCTGGGCCAAGCCACTGCATGATGGTGGCAGTTTGATTACAGGATATGTCATTGAGGCCCAAAAGAAGGACACTGACCAGTGGGTCCATGCGGCCACCATAAAGGCTCTGGATTACACTGTCACAGATTTGATTGAGGGTGCAGAATATACCTTCCGCATAATGGCAGTCAATGCATCCGGCAGGAGCGACCCCCGTGAGAGCAGGCCCGCAATTATCAAAGAGCAAACTTCTGCCCCATCCTTTGACCTACGTGGAGTCTACCAGAAGACGGTCATTGCCAAGGCTGGAGACCGTGTTAAGGTGGAGATTCCAGTGCTTGGCAAACCCAGACCGGTGGTTTCCTGGAAGAAGGGAGATACAGTGTTGAAAGAGACACAGAGAATCAACGTTGAAACCACACCAACATCAACCATCCTCAATATCAGTGAGATTAAGAGGATTGATGGAGGCCAATATTCCATGACTGGAAAGAACATGCTTGGTACACTGACTGAGACAATCACAGTCTTGGTCCACGATATTCCAGGGCCTCCTACAGGTCCGATTAAGCTGGAAGAGGTGTCATGTGATTATGTTCTCATGTCCTGGGAAGCACCAGAAAATGATGGAGGTGTTCCCATCAACAATTATATCGTTGAGATGCGGGAGACCACTGGTACTTCCTGGGTGGAGTTGGCAGCCACAGTGATCCGCACCACATTTAAGGCAGTCCGGCTCAACACTGGAACTGGATACCAGTTCAGAGTCAAAGCTCAGAACAGGTATGGCATTGGACCCCCCATTATCTCTGAACCAGTGATAGCTGCCTATCCATTTGATGTGCCAGGGCAGCCAGGCACTCCTGTGATCACATCTTTCAACAAGGATGCTATGACTCTGAGCTGGAATGAGCCGTCCTCTGATGGAGGCAGTGCCATCTTGGGTTACCATGTAGAGAGAAAAGAGAAAAACAGCATTCTTTGGCAGAGGATCAGCAAAGCTCTTGTTGTTGGAAATATCTTCAAATCAACAGGGCTTGTTGATGGAATCCAATATGAACACCGCGTTATAGCTGAAAACATGGCTGGTCTCAGCAAACCAAGCAAACCCTCAGAGACTTTGTCTGCTTTGGATCCAGTGGATCCACCAGGCAGGCCTGTCGCATTGAATATCACCAGACATGAAGTGACCATTTCATGGACCAAACCAGAGGGAGATGGTGGATTTTCCATCACTGGATACACAGTGGAGAGGAGAGAGCTGCCCAACGGACGCTGGCTCAAAGCCAACTTCAACAACATTCTAGAGACCATTTACACTGTCAGTGGTCTGATTGAAGATGCCATTTATGAATTCCGTGTGTTCGCAAGAAACTCAGCTGGAGCTGTAAGTGCACCATCCCAGCCATCAGAAGAAATCACATGCAGGGATGACATTGAGGAGCCCCAGCTTGATGTTGATTCATCTTATAGCAGCAATGTAGTTGTAATGGCAGGAGAGATGTTTGAACTTGAGGCCAATGTGACTGGCAGGCCAATCCCATCTCTGGTATGGACCAAGGAAGGGAAGGAGCTTCAGGATACAGCCAAGTTAGAAATAAAGACATCCGACTTCCACACAATTCTGAAAAACAAAGACTCCATGAGGAGGGATGGTGGTGTTTTCACTCTGACTGCCAGCAACCCTGGTGGCTTTGCCAAGTTCACATACAATGTCAAGGTTCTTGACAGACCTGGACCACCAGACTCCCTAACTATTACTGGCATTGCTGCTGAGAAATGTGTTCTCAACTGGCTGCATCCTACACATGATGGCGGTGCCAAGATTGAGTACTTCATCATTCAAAGGCGTGAGACCAGCAGGTTGGCATGGACAAATGTGGCCACAGAACTTCAAGCAAACAGGTTTAAGGTCACTAAGCTTTTGAAGGGCAATGAGTATATCTTCAGAGTCATGGCTGTTAACAAGTATGGCATAGGTGAGCCTCTGGAGTCTGAACCTGTCATCTGTGCCAACCCCTATGTTCCTAGTGACCCTCCACAGCAGCCTGAGGTTACCACCATCACAAAGGACTCCATGGTCGTCTGCTGGGAGCGCCCTGAACATGATGGAGGCAGCAGAATCAACACTTACATAATTGAGAGAAGGGATAAGACTGGCATGCGCTGGGTGAAGTGCAACAAAAGGACTGTAACTGACCTGCGATTTAAGGCCTCTGGCCTCACACCAGGACATGAGTATGAATTCAGAGTCCTTGCAGAGAACAATGCTGGTCTAAGCCAGCCTAGTCCTTCAAGTCCATTTTACAAAGCCATGGACACCATCTTCCAGCCAGGACCCCCAGGGAACCCTAGAGTGCTGGACACAACCAAGTCCTCCATCACCCTTGCTTGGAACAAGCCAGTTTATGATGGTGGTTCTGACATCACTGGCTACATTGTGGAAACCTGTCTGCCTGAGGAGGATGAATGGACGATTCATACTCCCAAGAAAGGATGGACAGCCACCTCATTCACAATCACCAATTTGAAAGACAATCAACAGTACAAGATCAACATCTGTGCCACAAACTGTGAAGGTGTAGGAGAGCCTGCTGCTGTTCCTGGTACCCCCAAGGCTGAGGACAGGCTGCTTCCTCCAGAAATTGACCTTGGAGCAGAGTTGCGCAAGGTTGTATGCCTCAGAGCCTGCAGCACACTAAGACTCTTTGTTCCTATCAAGGGCAGACCAGCACCTGAAGTAAAATGGTCAAGAGAGCATGGAGAATCCCTGGACAAGGCTAACATTGAAATCACCTCTTCATTCACCACTCTTCAGGTAGAGAATGTTGACAGGTTTGATGGAGGTAAATACCTAGTGACTGTAGAGAATGCAACAGGGAGCAAGACAGCCTTTGTTATGGTCAGGGTGCTAGATACTCCTGGAGCACCTCAGAACCTGGTCATCAAGGAGGTCACTAGAGACTCAGTCTCTCTTGTTTGGGATGCACCTCTCATTGATGGTGGCTCCAGAGTGCGCAGCTACATTGTGGAGAAGCGTGAGTCAACCAGAAAAGCCTACTCAACAGTGTGTGCCCAGTGCCATAAGTCCAGTTGGAAAATTGGAGACTTGGAAGAAGGAAAGATGTACTTCTTTAGAATCCTGGCTGAGAATGAATTTGGAATTGGCCTCCCAGTAGAGACTGTTGAACCAATCAAAGCCTCAGAGAAGCCTCTGCCACCAGGAAAAGTGTCTCTCCGTGAAGTTACTGGCACCAGTGTTAAATTATCTTGGGAAAAGCCTGACCATGATGGCGGCAGCAGAATCACAGGCTACATTGTTGAGATGCAGGGTAAAGGCAGTGAGAAGTGGACCCAGGTCATGGTGGTGAAGACCAATGAGGCTCTTGTAACTGGCCTTACACAGGGAGAGGAATACATGTTCCGTATCTCATCTGCCAATGAAAAGGGAGTTAGTGATCCACGTCCTCTGAGTATGCCTGTGGTTGCTAAAGACCTGGTCATCCCACCAACTTTCAAGTTGATTTTCAGTACATTTAGTGCACTAGCAGGGGACGACCTTAAGATAGATGTACCATATGCTGCCTGTCCAAAAGCAACAGTAACTTGGCTCAAAGATGGTGCTGTTCTCAAGGAGACAACAAGAGTTAATGCTGAAGCCACAGACAAAATACTTCACCTGGTCATTAAGGAAGCTTGCAGAGATGACGTAGGAACATACTCTATCAAACTGACCAACACAGCTGGAGAGGCAACTACAGACATTTCTGTTGTTGTTCTAGATAAGCCTGGTCCTCCAACTGGCCCCATTAAGCTAGATGAGGTCACTGCTGACAGTGTGATCCTGTTCTGGAATCCTCCAGAGTATGATGGTGGTTGCGCCATCAACAATTATATTGTTGAGAAGAGGGACACGTCTACCACTAACTGGCAGATTGTGTCAGCTACAGTGGCCAGAACCACCATCAAGGCTGCCCGTCTAAAGACTGGATCTGAGTACCAGTTTAGGATTGCTGCAGAGAATAGATATGGCAAATCCTCAGTCCTGCTCTCTGATACCATTTTCGCCCAGTATCCATTTGAAGTACCCGGCTCACCACTTTCTGTTGTGGTCCAGTCAGCCACCAAGGAGAGCATGGCTGTTGTATGGGATAAACCCAGTAGTGATGGTGGAAGCAAAATCTTGGGCTACCACTTGGAGCTCAAAGAGAGAAACAGCATAATGTGGGTGAAACAAAACAAACAGATCATCCCAGAGACCAGATTCAAGGTTGTTGGCCTTGAGGAAGGTATTGAATATGAATTCAAAGTCTATGCTGAGAACATTGTCGGCATCAGCAAAGCCAGCAAAGTGAGTGAAATGCAAGTGGCCAGAGATCCTTGTGATAGGCCAGGAAAACCAGAGGCTGTCATTGTAACCAGAAACCAGGTGACCCTGAGATGGACCAAACCTGAGTATGATATCGGCATCAAGATTACAGGCTATGTGGTAGAGAAGAAGGAGGGAGATGGCCGCTGGATGAAGGCCAGTTTTGCCAACGTAATTGAGACTACGTTTGTTGTCACAGGTCTTATTGAAGATCAGATCTATGAGTTCCGTGTCATCGCCAGAAATGCAGCAGGTGTATTTAGCCAGCCATCTGATTCTACTGGAGCCATCACTGCAAAGGATGAAGTGGAGCCACCCCAAATTGACTTGGAAGCTAAGTACTCCCAGACTGTGGTGGTGAATGCTGGAGAAACATTCAAGCTTGAGGCTGCTTTCTTTGGCAAGCCTGTGCCCACAGTATACTGGCTAAAGGAAGGAAAGGAGATTGCTGAAGCAGCTCGCTTAGAAATAAAGAACACTGACTTTATTGCCTGTCTAGTTGTTAAAGAAGCCATCCGTGTTGATGGAGGGCATTACACTTTGTTGGTAAAGAATGTTGGAGGAGAGAAATCTGTTAACATTAATGTAAAGGTTTTGGACAGACCAGGTCCACCTGAGGGCCCTATTTCCATCTATGGTGTCACCAGTGAGAAATGTTCAATTTCCTGGAAATCACCATCGCAAGACGGAGGTAGTGACGTTTCCCATTACATTGTTGAGAAGAGGGAAACTAGTAGATTGGTTTGGACTGTAGTTGAACCCAAAGTTCAGACCCTGAACCTGAAGATCACCAAACTTCTTCCTGGTAATGAGTATATCTTCAGAGTGATTCCAGTCAACAAATACGGAGTTGGTGAGCCTCTGGAATCTGAAGCAATGATTGCAAGAAATCCGTTTGTGACTTCCAAGCCACCTACAAATGTAGAAGTGTCCACCATCACCAAAGATTCCATGGTAGTGACTTGGGAAAGACCAACTAATGATGGTGGCAGCCCCATCCAAGGATTTATTATTGAGAAGCGTGATAAGGATGGTGTGAGATGGACCAGGTGCAACAAGCGCACAGTGAGTGAGATCCGCTTTAGAGTTTCAGGGCTCCTAGAAAACCATAGCTATGAATTTAGAGTTGCTGCAGAGAATGCTGCAGGCATTGGCACACCTAGCGAACCAACAATTTACTACAAAGCATTGGATCCTGTCTTCAAACCAGGCCCGCCAAACAATCCAAAGGTGGTGGATACATCTAGGTCCACTGTTTCCCTTACATGGGGTAAACCCATCTATGATGGAGGCTGTGAGATTCAGGCCTACATTGTTGAGGCATGTGATGTGGCATTTGATGAGTGGGTTATGTGCACTCCTCCCACTGGAATTACAGACACTAAGTTTACAGTGAAAAAACTTCTGGAGAAACATGAGTACCAATTCAGGGTGTGTGCCATCAACAAAGTTGGTGTGGGTGAGCATGCTGATGTCACAGGAAAAATCCTTTTGGAGGAGAAGCTTGAGGCTCCTGATCTTGACTTGCATTCTGATATGAGAAAGATGATCAACATTAGAGCAGCAAGCACTCTCAGGCTGTTTGTTCCTGTGAGAGGTCGTCCTGCTCCTGAGGTGAAATGGGGCAAGGCTGATGGTGAGATTAATGAGACTGCCCAGATTGACAATACAGGCAGCTATGCTTCACTTGTCATTGAGAACGTTAACAGATTTGATAGTGGCAAGTACACTTTAACAGCAGAGAATGCCAGTGGAGTGAAGTCTGTCTTCATCAGTGTTAGAGTCCTGGACTCACCTAGTGCTCCAAATAACTTCATGGTGAAAGAGATTACCAAGAACTCTGTGACTCTCACATGGGAGCCTCCACTTCTGGATGGTGGCTCAAAGATTAAACATTATATTGTTGAGAAGCGTGAAAGCACCAGGAAGGTTTACTCTACCATCACCACGTGCAACAGAATGTCATGGAAAATTGAACCTCTTCCAGAGGGTGGAATGTATTTTTTCAGAGTCCTAGCTGAGAATGAATATGGTGTGGGTCTCCCTGCTAAAACGTTTGAACCAATCAAGATATCTGAAAAGCCTCAGCCCCCTGGTAAAGTCAGTGTTGTTGACGTTACTTCTAGCACTGTAACCCTCACTTGGGAGAAGCCTGTACATGATGGTGGCAGTAGGATCAGTTACTATGAAGTTGAACTGGCACCTAAGGACAGTGAAGTTTGGATTTTGTGTGCTACTGGGAAGACGCTAGAGACAGTGGTAACAAACCTACTTAAGGGAGAAGAGTACCAGTTCAGAGTTGTTGCAGTCAATGAAAAGGGCAAGAGTGACCCCAGACAACTGGCTCAATCAGTTGTAGCAAAGGACCTTGCAATTGAACCGTCTGTGAGACCTAAAGGGAGCACCTACTCTGTCCAGGTGGGCTATGACCTTAAGATTGAGGTCCCAGTTGCTGGTCATCCAAAGCCAACTATCACTTGGACCAAGGATGGAGCTGCCCTCAAGCAGACCACCAGAGTCAATGTCACTGACTCAGCACATAACACCACTCTCACCATAAAGGATGCCACCAGAGAGGATGGAGGCATGTATAGCATCAATATTGCCAATGTCCTGGGATCCAAGGATGCCACTATTGAGGTGATCACCCTGGACAAGCCAGGCCCACCAACAGGCCCTGTGAAGTTGGAGGACATCAGTGCTGAGAGTATCACTCTTAACTGGGAACCTCCTACATATACAGGTGGCTGCCCAATATCCAACTATGTGGTGGAGAAGAGAGACACAACCACAGTTAATTGGACGGTCGTGTCTGCCACTGTGGCCAGAACCACCCTAAAAGTGGCCAATCTGAAGACAGGTTCTGAATACCAGTTCAGAATTTATGCTGAGAATAGATATGGAAAGAGTTATGCAATTGACTCTGAGCCTGTGTTGGCACAGTATCCATTCCAGGAGCCTGGACCACCAGGAACGCCATTTGTGTCTTCATACACTAAAGACTATATGGTGGTTGAGTGGCACAAACCCCCATCTGATGGAGGCAGTGCCATCTTAGGCTACCATATGGAGAGGAAAGAGAAGAACAGTATCCTCTGGACCAAGGTCAACAAAACTCTCATCCAAGACTGTAGATTCAAATCCACTCCTCTTGAGGAAGGAATTGAGTATGAATACAGAGTTTATGCAGAAAATATTGTCGGCATTGGAAAATGTAGCAAAATCTCTGAAGTCTATGTAGCACGTGACCCATGCGATCCTCCTGGCTGTCCTGAGGCTGTGATTGTGACCAGGCACTCAGTAAAACTAAGGTGGACTCCTCCACAGTATGATGGTGGAAGCTTAGTTACTGGCTATGTAGTGGAGAAACGTGATCTGCCTGAAGGGAAGTGGATGAAGGCCAGCTTTGCAAATGTAATTGAACATGAATTCAAAGTTACTGGCCTGACAGAAGACAGTAAATATGACTTCAGAGTAATTGCAAGGAATGCAGCTGGTGCTGTCAGCAAGCCCTCTGAGAGTACAGGATCCATCACAGCTAAGGATGAAGTTGAACCTCCTAAGTGTGAGACAGATCCTATGTACAACCAGACCATTGTTATCAATGCTGGAGAGACATTCAGTCTGGAGGCCAGTGTACAAGGAAAGCCCATCCCCACAGCTCAGTGGTTCAGGGGAGATGTTGAAGTTGAAAACTCAGCCAGAGCTGAGATCAAAAACACAGATTTTAAGGCTCTGCTTGTTGTGAAGGATGCCATTCGAGTGGATGGTGGACAGTACACACTGGTTCTGACTAATGTGGCTGGATCTAAGACTGTCCCATTCAGTGTGAAGGTCCTGGACAGACCAGGTCCCTCTCAGGGACCTCTTACTGTCAGCAACGTCACTGAGGAGAAGTGCTCATTGTCATGGCTGCCACCCAGGCACGATGGAGGAGGTAACATTTCTCACTACATCATCCAGAAGAGAGAAACCAGCCGCCTGGCATGGACTGTAGTGTCCAGTGACTGTGGAGCTACCATGTTTAAAGTTACCAAGCTATTGAAGGGCAATGAGTACATCTTCAGAGTCATGGCCGTCAACAAATATGGTGATGGCGAGCCTCTTGAATCAGCACCAGTTATCATGAGAAATCCATTTGTTCCTCCTGGCTCGCCTACGGAGGTTGAGATCACAAATATTACCAGGGACTCCATGACTGTCTGTTGGAACCGCCCTGAGACCAATGGAGGCAGTGAGATTGCTGGTTACATTGTTGAGAAGAGAGACAGAGCTGGAATAAGGTGGACTAAGTGCAACAAACGTAGAGTGACAGATTTGCGTTTCAGAGTAACAGGGCTGACTGAGGACCATGAATATGAATTTAGGGTATCTGCTGAGAACGTAGCTGGAGTGGGTCAACCAAGCCCAGCTACCCCCTACCTCAAAGCCTGTGACCCCACATTTGAACCAGGCTGTCCCTCCAATGCCCATGTGGTTGACACTACCAAAGACTCCATCACTCTGGCCTGGCACAGGCCTATATATGATGGTGGCTGTGATATTCAAGGCTATGCTGTAGAAATAACCAAGGCTGATGAGGAGGAATGGACAATATGCACCCCACCATCTGGAGTAAATGCCACCAAGTTTACTGTCACCAAGTTGATTGAGCACCAGGAATACAAACTGCGCATCTGTGCAATCAACAAACTGGGTGTTGGTGAGCCCACTGAGGTCCAGGGAGTTGTGAAACCTATTGATAAGATTAATCCTCCAGAGATGATTTTAGATTCAGAGCTCAGGAAGGGACTAGTTGTCCGTGCAGGAGGCTCAATGAGAATCGGCATTCCATTCAAAGGTCGTCCATCTCCTGAGATTTGCTGGGCCAAGGAGGATGGAGAAATGCCTAGTAAGGTTCAAATTGAGACTGGTGAAGACTATACACAGCTCTCCATTGACATCTGTGACAAGTATGATGCTGGCAAATATATCCTCAACTTGGAAAATAGCGCTGGCACCAAATCAGCCTTTGTCTCTGTCAGAGTTCTGGACACTCCAGGTGCTCCTCTGAATCTCATAGTGAAGGACATTAAGAGGGAAAGTGTCACTCTGACCTGGGAACCTCCTCTTATTGATGGTGGTTCAAGAATAAAGAATTACCTGGTTGAAAAGCGTGAGTCCACCAGGAAGGTTTATTCTAATGTGGACAATAAGTGCACTAAGACAAGTTACCATATTAGTGGCCTCACTGAGGGAACTATATACTATTTCAGAGTCCTAGCTGAAAATGAATTTGGCGTGGGACAGCCAATTGAGACAGAATACGCAATTAAGACTTCTGAACCTCCTCTACCTGTTGGTAAGATCAATTTGACTGGTGTGACCAAAACCACTGCCTCACTCTCCTGGGAGAAGCCAGTGCACGATGGAGGCAGCAGGATCATAGGCTACTACATTGAAATGCAGCCTGTGGGCTCAGAGGAATGGATGGTGGCCACCACAACAAAAACCTGTGAAGGCACTGTCACAGGCCTCAGTGCAGGACATGAGTACCTGTTTAGAATATTAGCTTTCAATGAAAAGGGTAAAAGTGACCCCAGGTCTCTGGCTGCACCAGTAACTGCTAAAGATGTGACTATGGCGCCCAGTTTCAAGATGTCATTCAACACTTACAGTTTGCAGCATTGTGAGGATCTGAAGATTGAGATACAAGTCTTTGGACGCCCAGTTCCCAAGGTTGAATGGAAGAAAGATGGACATGCTCTTAAGGAGACAACCAGACTTAATGTATCCAGGACACCAACATCCACTAAGCTGTTTATCAAGGATACCAATAAGGATGACTCTGGCAAATACACCATCACAGCCACCAGTAATGTGGGAACAGCTACAGAGGAGATTACTGTTATTATTCTAGATAAGCCTGGCCCACCCACTGGCCCTGTGAAGATTGAGGAAGTGAGCTCTAATTATGTCACTCTATCCTGGGAACCACCAGTGTATACTGGAGGCTGTCAGATCAACAACTACATTGTGGAGAAGAGAGACACCACCACAACAGCATGGCACATTGTATCTGCTACTATTGCCAGGACAACCATCAAAGTCAGCAAGTTGAAGACCGGAGTTGAATATCAATTCAGAGTGTCTGCAGAGAATAGATATGGAAAGAGTTCTGCTATTGTCTCTCCTGCTGTTGTTGCTCAGTATCCATTCAGTGAACCTGCTGCCCCAGGAACACCAATTATTTCTGCTGCAACCAAGGATAACATGGTGGTTGAGTGGCAACCTCCCACCAACAATGGAGGCAGCCCCATCATGGGCTATCATCTGGAAAGAAAGGAGAAGAACAGCCTCTTGTGGACTAAACTAAACAAGCTTCTAATCCCAGATGCACGTTTCAGGACCACAGAGTTGGAAGAGGGTATTGAGTATGAATTCAGAGTTTATGCTGAAAACATTGCTGGAATCAGCCCAGTGAGCAAGACCTCTGAGAGCACAGTAGCTAGGGACCCTTGTGACCCACCAGGTACTCCTGAGGCTATTGAAATCACCAGAAACCATGTTACCCTCCAGTGGACCAGGCCCCAGTATGATGGAGGCAGTAGAATCACTGGTTACGTGGTTGAGAGAAGGAAGAGTCCAGATAACCGATGGATGAAGGCCAGCTTCGCCAATGTCATTGAAACTCAGTTTACAGTTAGTGGTCTGACTGAAGATTGTGTTTATGAGTTCAGAATCGTTGCCAGGAATGCAGCTGGCATCAACAGTCGTCCTTCTCAAACTACAGGAGAAATTACTGCCAAAGATGAAATTGTGGCTCCAGAGGCCACTATGGATTCTAAATTCAAGGATCTGACTGTTGTCCATGCTGGTGAGACATTTGACATTGATGCTGAATACACAGGCAAGCCAATGCCTGAGGTAATTTGGTTGAAGGATGGAAAGGAGGTTGACAAAACCACACAAAGAATGGAAGTCAAGACCACACTTACACGTACCATCTTGACAGTGAAGGAATGCATCAGATTGGATGGTGGCCACTTTACTCTCAAACTCATCAATGTGGGGGGAGTCAAGATGATCCCAGTTAATGTTAAAGTTCTGGATCGACCGGGTCCTCCAGATGGCCCACTAGAGGTCAAAGGAGTCACAGCTGAGAAGTGTTATCTGCACTGGAACCATCCCTCACATGATGGTGGAGCCAGCATCTCTTACTACATCATTGAGAAGAGAGAGACCAGTCGCTTGTCATGGACAGTGGTTGAGCCCAAGATCCAAGCTATCAGCTACAAAATCACAAAACTGCTGCCTGGTAATGAATACATCTTCAGAGTCACTGCTGTAAATAAATATGGTGTTGGTGAGCCACTGGAATCTGAGCCTGTAATTGCTCGTAACCCCTTCACCACTCCCAGTGCACCTTCCACCCCAGAGGCCGGCATCATCACCAGGGACTCCATTGTGCTTACCTGGGAGAGACCAGAGGATAATGGAGGAGCTGAGATTGAAGGATATGTACTTGAAAAACGTGATAAGGATGGCATCAGATGGAATAAGTGCAACAAGAAGAGGCTGAACGACATAAGATTCAGATGCACTGGTCTCATACAGGGCCACTCTTATGAATTCAGGGTCTCAGCTGAAAATGCTGCCGGTGTGGGAAAGCCTAGTGCACCAACTCAATATATTAAGGCCTGTGATGCCACTTACCCACCGGGACCGCCAAATAACCCCAAGGTAATTGACCATTCCAGTACTACAGCCTCCCTGTCCTGGTCCAGGCCTATCTATGATGGCGGAGCAGTGATCAGTGGATATATTGTTGAAATGAAGGAGGCAGCAGATGATGAGTGGGTAATTTGCACACCACACACTGGTGTCCAGGCAACTCACTACACTGTAAAGCAACTGAAGGAGAATGCAGAGTATAACTTCCGCATATGTGCTGTTAACTGTGAGGGAGTGGGTGAGCATGTGGACCTGCCTGGGTCTGTTATTGCTGCTGAGAAGTTGGAGACTCCTGAAATTGAACTAGATGCCGATCTGAGGAAGATGGTCAATATTCGTGCAACTGCTACCCTGCGCCTGTTTGTCACAATCAGAGGAAAGCCTGAGCCTGAGGTCAGATGGTCAAAGGCAGATGGAACTCTGAATGAGCGTGCCCAGATTGAAGTTACAAGCTCCTATACAATGTTGGTGATTGAGAATGTTGACAGATTTGACACTGGCAAATACGTGCTAACCCTTGAGAACCTCAGTGGCTCTAAATCTGCCTTCATAAATGTCAGAGTTCTGGACTCCCCCAGTGCTCCTACCAACCTAGAGGTTAAGGATGTAAAGAGAGGTTCTGTCTCTATCTCTTGGGAACCTCCACTTATTGATGGCGGGGCTAAGATATCACATTATATTGTAGAGAAAAGAGAGCAGAAGAGAATGGCTTTCACCAGTGTTTGTACCAATTGTGTAAGGAACTCTTATATTATCCCTGACCTGGAGGAGGGTGGCATGTATTATTTCCGTGTGCTGGCTGTCAATGAGCTGGGAGTAGGTCTGCCTGCCGCCACAGATCAGGTCAAGGTTTCCGAGATTCCTTTGCCTCCTGGTAAGATTGTATTGGTTGATGTCACTCGTCAATCTGTCACACTTTCCTGGGAGAAACCTGACCATGATGGAGGTAGCAAGATTACAAAATACATTGTGGAAATGCAGCCCAAGGGAGATGAAAAATGGACTGTGTGTAGTGAGGTTAAAGCTCTGGAAGCTACTATTGATGGACTCACAACTGGAGAGGAATATTCCTTTAGGGTCACTGCTGTGAATGATAAGGGCAAGAGTGATGCCAAGCCTTTAGCTTCCCCAGTGGTGGTGAAGGATATAACAGTTAAGCCAACCATCAACCTGCCGTTCAACACATACAGTGTAAAAGCAGGGGATGACCTGAAGATTGATGTTCCCTTCAAAGGCAGACCTCAGCCTGGGGTGGAGTGGAAGAAGGATGGACAAGTGCTAAAACAGACTACCAGGGTCAATGTTCTCACTTCCAAGACCTCATCAAAGGTTGTCATCAAGGATGCAACCAAGGAGGACAAAGGAAAATATGAAATTACTCTCACTAATACAATTGGCACTGAGACAGCTGAAATCTCTGTTATAATCCTGGACAAACCTGGCCCACCCAGCAACATCAGGGTGGATGAGGTTAGCGCAGACTTCATCTCTCTGTCTTGGGACCCTCCAACCTATGATGGTGGATGCCAGATAAACAACTATGTTGTGGAGAAGAGAGACACTACTACAACCACATGGCACATTGTCTCAGCCACAGTTGCCAGGTCATCAATCAAGGTGTCTCGTCTCAATCAGGGAACAGAGTACCAGTTCCGTATTGCAGCTGAGAACCGTTATGGTAAGAGTCATGCCATTGATTCCTCAGCTATTGTTGCTCAGTATCCCTTTGAGCCTCCTGGCCCACCAACTAGCCTCCATGTTGCTCATGCCACCAAGTCTGGCATGCTTGTGGAATGGGGGAAACCAGCCAGTGATGGTGGAAGCCCTGTAATAGGCTATCATATTGAGTGCAAAGAGCATGGCAGTATCCTGTGGAGCAAGGTCAACAGAGGTCTTCTGGCTGAGAATCAATTTAAGATGACAGGTATTGAAGAAGGCTTGCTATTTCAGTTCAGAGTCTATGCTGAGAATATGGCTGGCATTGGTCCATGCACTAAGGCCAGTGACCCTGTGGCAGCCAGGGACCCATGTGATCCTCCACGTAACATTAGAGTCACCAACATTACAAGGACATCAGTTTCCCTCTTCTGGGAGAAGCCAGAGTATGATGGCGGAGCCAAGGTCACTGGCTACATTGTTGAACGTAAAGAGATTCCTAATGGACGCTGGCTGAAATGCAACTTCACCAACCTGCAAGACACCTACTTTGATGTCACAGGCCTCACAGAAGATGTCCAATATGATTTCCATGTTATTGCTAAGAATTCTGCTGAGCTATTGAGTGTTCCTTCAGAGAGTACAGGACCTGTCACAGTCAAAGATGATGTAGACCCCCCCACTATTATCTTGGAAGATAAATTAAGACAGCTGGTTGTCATCAAAGCAGGAGACATAATTACAATTGATGCTGAAATCACTGGCCGTCCACTACCCGTGGTCTCATGGTCTAAGGATGGAAAGGAGATTGAGGCCAAGGCCAGGTGTGAAATCACTTCCACCCACTTCACAACCACACTGATTGTCAGAGATGCTATCAGGAGGGACTCTGGGCAGTATGTCCTGACCCTGCACAATGTAGGAGGAACCAGGTCTGTGGCTATAAACTGTAAGGTTTTGGACAGGCCTGGACCTTCTTCAGGACCTTTGGCAGTGTCTGGCCTCACAGCACAGAAATGCACCATAACCTGGGGACCTCCTCAGGAAAATGGTGGTGCTGAAATCATGCACTACATTGTTGAGAAACGTGAGACCAGTCGCCTAGCCTGGACTCTTGTCTATGGTGACATGAAGGCCACCACCTGTAAAGTCACAAAGCTGCTCAAAGGAAATGAGTACATCTTCAGAGTCAGGGGAGTCAACAAATATGGGGATGGTGAGGCCCTGGAGAGTGAGCCAACGCAGGCCATGGATCCATTCACTGTCTCTGCTGCTCCCACAAATGTCCAGGTCACTGCAGTTACAAGTGAGGCAATGACAATCTGTTGGGAGAGACCAGAATCTGATGGTGGCAGCAGTATAAGTAGTTATGTAATTGAAAAAAGAGAAAAGACTGGCCTTCGCTGGTGCCGTGTTAACAAGAAACCTGTTTACGATCTCCGAGTCAAAGCTTCACGCCTCCGTGAGGGCGCTGAATATGAGTACAGAGTGTTTGCAGAAAATTCTGCTGGCCTCAGTGCTCCCAGCATTCCCTGCCCACTCACCAAGGCTGAAGATCCACAGTTCCTGCCTTCACCTCCTGCTAAGCCAAAGATCATCGACTCTACAAAGACCACAGCCACACTGTCATGGAATAAACCCTTATTTGATGGTGGAGCACCTGTGACTGGTTACAGAGTAGAATACAGAAAGACTTTAGATGATGAATGGATTGTTGGGGTCCATAACACCAAGAACACAGAGTTTACAGTGGTGGGATTGACTCCTGGGGCTGAATATGTGTTTGTTGTCAAGTCTATCAATAAGATTGGAGTTAGTGAGCCTAGTTCTGAGTCAGACGAACAGGTGGCCAAAGAAAGAGAGGAGGAGCCTGTCTTTGACATTAGCAATGAGATGAGGAAGACTCTTATTGTGAAGGATGGTAGCTCATTCACTATGACTGTGCCCTTCAGAGGCAAACCCATTCCCACTGTGGCATGGACGAAGCCTGATGTTGACTTAAGAGTCCGTGCTGTCATTGACACCACAGACACTTTCACCGCCATCACCTTAGAGAAAGCCACCCGCAACGACTCTGGCAAATACACTGTCACTTTGTCCAATGTGTCTGGGACCTCATCCTTGAGCCTCAATGTCAGAGTCCTAGACTCGCCTGGGCCTCCTTCACATGTGGAGGTCAAGGAAGTCACCAAGACCTCTGCCACTGTCACCTGGGACACTCCTGAGAATGAGGGCGGAGGACCAGTGAAGAACTACCTTGTTGATATTCGTGAGGCCAGCAAGAAAGGCTGGACAAGGTTGACTGACACATGCCACAGACTGACATACAAGGTGTCAGACCTGCAAGAAGGAGGAGTTTACTACTTCAGGGTTACAGGCGAAAATGAATATGGCATTGGTATTCCTGCTGAGACCATTGCTGGAACCAAGATCACAGGTAATAAAGACACCATAGACAACACCATAGATTTTTATTCACATGTGAAAGATAATACCTAATTATTTCAATATAATATGTTATGTTCTCTTCCAGAAAAACCAAGCCCACCACCAAAACTGGGTGTGACTGATGTGACCAAGGAGAGTGTGTCCCTGGCCTGGGCCAAACCAGAACAAGATGGCGGCAGCAGAATTACTGGCTACCTGCTGGAAGCTTTGGAGAAAGGCCAGGAGAAGTGGGTCAAGTGTGGTGTAACCAAATCCATCCACTTTACAGTGTCTGGTCTGAGGGAGAATGCTGAATACTTCTTTAGAGTCAGAGCTGAGAACCATGCTGGATATAGTGACATTAAGGAAATGATCACTCCTGTGATGGTCAAAGACCACCTTGGTAAGTTACAGGCAGGGATAAACTGATTACATTTGACTGGGAATTGTGAAAAGTGAATCTGTAAAAATACAAACAATAGAATAATCCAACATTCATGACTCATAATAATTGCAAATCACATGTAAATATGAAGTCAAATTACAAAATATTGATAATGAATATGAATTTATCACAAATGATCACATTTTCCATAGTTCTAATTCTCTGCTATTTTATATTCTAGAATCTCCTGATATCAACATGAAGGATTTCCCCCATAACACAGTATATGTCAGAGCTGGCTCCACACTCAAGTGTGAGATCCCACTTACAGGCCAACCATTGCCAAAGGTGTCCCTGTCAAAGGATAATGTTTTGCTCAAGTCAACAATGAGGTTCAACTCTGAAGTCACTCTTGACAGCATCAAGATCACTTTGCGTGAGAGCATCGCTAAAGACTCAGGGCGCTACGATATCATTGCTTCCAACTCTAGTGGCACCACAAAGTCGTTTATAAATATTGTGGTTTTGGATTGCCCCAGTGTTCCTCTGGGACCTGTGGAGCTGTTTGACATCACAGAGGACAGTGTCAGCCTGAAGTGGCTCCCACCAGCATATGATGGTGGCAGCCCTATCACCAATTACATCATCCAGAAGAGAGAGACAACCACAGCCAACTGGATGGACGTCTCCTCTTCTGTGGCCCGCTGTACAATGAAGATCATGAAGTTGACCACTGGCCTGGAATACCAGTTCAGAATCAGGGCTGAGAACAGATATGGAATCAGTGAACATATTGACTCACCAACTGTCTCTGTCAGTCTTCCTTACAGTAAGTGGTCTTTACTTTTATTCCCTCTTCTATCTCCACATTTTTTAGATTTTGTGCATTGCTTTTCAAAATTAACATAACATCGCCCCTTCCCTCTCCATCTTCAGCTATCCCTGATGCACCAGCAACTCCAGAAATCACTGCTGTAACCAGGGAGACTATTACTGTTGCATGGAAGGAGCCCAAGTCAGATGGTGGCAGCCATGTGTTTGGCTACCATCTCCAGATGAAAGACAGGAATAGTATCCTGTGGCAAAGAGTCAACAAAATGGTGATCCGTGCTACACACTTTAAGGTCACCAACATCAATGCTGGACTCATTTATGAGTTCAAGGTGGCAGCAGAGAATGCTGCTGGAAACAGTGCCTTCAGCAAGGTTTCTGATGCAGTGCTCGCTATTGATGCCTGTGGTAAGTGGAATATTAAAAACTAAATTTAATTTTACTTCTTATCACTGAGTTTTATCAACTGTTGTTTTATCATGATGCTCACTGTCTGTTCTTGCAGAGCCACCCATTAACCTGCGCATCAGTGACATCACCAAGAACTCCATTAGCCTGGCCTGGCAGAAGCCCAACTTTGATGGTGGATCCCCAATCACAGGCTACCTTATTGAAAAGACAGAGGGCGACAGTGGCAAGTGGTCCAAGGCTAATCTCACCAACATCACTGACACACGCTTCACTGTTACTGGTCTGACCCAAGATGCAACATATGAGTTCAGAGTCATGGCCAAGAATGCTGTTGGCTCAGTGAGCAACCCATCCATAACCGCTGGACCAGCTACATGTGTAGACACCTATGGTATGTGAAGTCAAATGCAAACACCAATACAAATGTTGTGTTTTTGAGCATTTTATTCCAAAACATGGATTAAGTTCATTCTCCTCAAAGAATGAATACTTTACATTTGGAACAATCTTTAGGCACTTTTCTGTAGTGCCAGCCTGATGAAAACTTTTAGTCCTACTACTAAAGTTAATTCTGTCCAACATGTATGTGTTTGACGGTATAATAAATATTGCAGCAACTCAGTGTATTAGTTTTTGATCACATCTTACAAATTTATGCTTGTAAATAAATCCAGTCGATCATCTGTCTATATCATCACATGTACAATGTAATTTTTGGTGCATGTCTTCAAAAGAACTTGAACGCATCTATCTGTTTTTTTGGTTTGTCATCCAGGCGCCCCAGAGATTGAAATACCTCAGGAGTATCTCAACGAGGTAAAGCACAGGGCCGGCTCTAATGTGGAGCTCAAGTTTAACATCACTGCCAAACCTGCTCCCACTATTGAGTGGTTTAAGGATGGTGTAGAGCTGAAGACCGGCGGCCAGCTGTCCTTCAAACACACATTTGAATCCACCAGTTTGTTGCTGAGGGAAACCACCCGTCTCAACTCTGGAAACTATGAGGTCAAGGTGAAAAACTCCCTGGGATCTACCTGTGCCATTGTCAGACTGCTCATCCAAGGTATTAAAATATTACTTATTTAAAACCTGACTCGAAAAATATTCATATTCATATTATATGAAATAATAGACACTTTAGACCCTGATAAGTATGCATACATTCCTCCCATTTACAGACAAGTCAGGCCCCCCTGCCGGAGAAATTCAGTTTAAGAAGGTGACAGCTGACAACGTCACCATCATGTGGTCTCCGCCTGCTGATGAGGGTGGCGCCATGGTAACCCATTACATTGTGGAAAAGAGACAGACCAGCAGGGTGATGTGGTCTATTGTCTCAGAGAAACTGGTTGACTGCATCGTTAACGTGCCAAGGCTAATCCAGGGCAATGAGTACATCTTCAGAGTGCGCGGAGTCAACAAGTATGGCATTGGAGACCCACTGGAGTCTGAGCCCATTATTGCCAAGAATGCATTTGGTAAGCAAACAAAATAAACTCTCCGACAATTATCACAACTGCTTTTCGGTCTGGAGTAGAGCCAGTGGTAGACAGTCATCAAAAACTGAGCCCTCTACCATCATAACATAGTGATTTGATAACCTCTATACACAGTACCCTAGACACAGACACACCAATTTGGTGACCAGCCCAGATTAAATGTGCATGCCACACAATAAACTGCACTAAACAGAGATTGACAATAGCCAATTACATCATCCACACTGGAATTACAAAAAGAAAAAGAGTTAGAATTCCATTGTCTCTGCTATAACATAGAATAATTATTTATCACTTATTTCGTATTTATTACTTATTTGCGGGAATAACCTGGGTAGAAGTTGAAGCTCAGAATAAACTTGATTTATCCTTGGGAGGCATAATATTAACCCACTGATTTACTAAAGATGTATGGTTGTGCTAATGACATTGCATGCTTAAAAAGTAACAATTCTGCTTTATGAACGGTATGCAGATTGATTGCAAGTACAACTGAAGGTGGACACCAGGGTTCAAACATTTAGCACCTTAGAATTGATGAATATGTATTTTTAGGAGTTTCAGCCTCATATAATCTGCTATATAATAGCTCCTTCGCCTAATTTACAAAAGGAAAACCAGGCAAAGGCTTGACAGAGAACTCAAAAGAAAGATGGGTCATTATGAAACAATGGCAAAATATCTCATCTAACCTGATCATTGTGACTTCCAACAGTTCCTCCCAGCGAGCCATCTAAGCCTCAAGTTACCATGATAACTAAATCCACCATGACAGTGATCTGGGAAAGACCAGCATTGGATGGAGGCAGTGACATTGATGGCTACTACCTGGAGAAGAGGGAAAAGAGAAGTCTACAGTGGTTCAAGGTTGGTTCTCAGACACCTCTGATGATTTATGTAAACAGACAAATTAATGACTAGTATGTTGAAACATAACATCCCTTTTTTGTTCAGGTGGTGAAGGGCACTATTAGAGACACGAGACAGAAGGTCACCAACCTTGTGGAGAACAATGAATACCAGTACAGAGTCTGTGCGGTCAACAAGGCTGGAGCAGGAAACTACTCTGAGGCCTCTGAGCTCTACAATGCCTACGACCCCATTGGTATGCTTTAAACTCCCAATCAACATCACCATCACCTTTTAGAACTTTCCCCTCAGGATTTAATTCTTGAAAATACTGTCTCATTTAACTAGTAGTTGCTGACGTTTGTGTACTTTTGTCATTTGCAGATCTGCCTGGTGAGCCATCCAAGCTGCATGTGGTCGACTCCACAAAGACATCAATCACCCTCAGCTGGGAGAAGCCCGTCTATGATGGTGGCAGTGAGATCACACACTACATTTTGGACCAAATGAACACAGAGGAGAGGGAATGGGTGACCATCAACCCACAGGTCAAAGCCTGTGAGTATGTGGTGTCACACCTCAAACCTGGAACTTACTACTTCTTCCGAGTCTTTGCTGTCAACTGCAAGGGCAAAGGAGAAGACACCAAGATGTACCAGCCTGTGCAAGCCAAAGATATCCTGGGTGTGTATTTATATAAACACCTTCTATGTACTGTCACATGACCTTATTCTGTCTATATCTGTTTTATGATAAAGATAAAAAAAAACATATTGATAATAAATATGACTGGTGATCATTGTAGCTATTTTGTTTAGCTCCAATTCATGAACCATTAATTATTTTATTTTTGTTTGGGTTATACTTCTCTCCAACAGAGGAAGCTGATTTGGACTTGGACGTTCCTATGACGACTCAGTACACCGCCAGATCTGGCCGTGATGTGGAGGTATTTATTCCCCTGAAGGGACGCCCCACACCCAACGCCACCTGGCGCCGCGGAGACCGTAACATAGCGGGTGACAACCGCTACACCATTACAAGCACTGAGCGTGCCACTACCCTTGTTATTCCCAAGGTCACCCGTGATGACTGCGGAAAGTACTTGCTGGAGATTGAGAATGGTGTGGGAGAATCCAAGATTATTACAGTTTCCTTGAAGGTTCTAGACAGTCCTTCTACCTGTCAGAAACTGATGATAAAGAATGTGACAAGAGGAAAGTTGACACTCAGCTGGGAGGCTCCTCTAATCGACGGTGGTTCCCCTGTCACTAAATACATTGTTGAGAAGAAGGCCTCCACCATGAAGGCTTTCCAAGTGATTACCGATGAGTGTGCCAACTCAAGTTACAAGGTGTCAGACCTGGAAGAGAATGTGGCATACTTCTTCCGTGTGTCAGCTGAAAATGAGTTTGGTGTCGGCGATACTTGCGAGACCACTGATCCTGTTAGAGCCACGGAGACTCCTGGAGCTGTTAAAAACCTGGTGATGGTGGACTCCACAAAGACCTCTGTTACTCTGCAATGGACCAGACCTGACCACGATGGTGGCAGCCACATCAGTGACTACATAATTGAAAAGAGCACCAAGGAAGACCCAACCTGGACTTTGGGCGCAACATGCAAACGGTGCAGCTGTGAGGTGACAGGACTAAAGGAGAACACTGAAATGGACTTCAGAGTCTTTGCCCAGAATGAGAAGGGTAGAAGTGACTTCTCCCAGATTGGTCCAATTACAGTAATGGACTTCATCATACCACCTGAGGCCAGCCTAACTGACTATCCTAATGGATTGGCTGTTCGTATTGGTCAAAACATCCACATTGAGCTGCCCTTCAAAGGTAAACCAAAGCCTGCAATCAGCTGGCTAAAGGATAATTTGCCTTTGAAGGAGAGTGATAGGATTCGCTTTAGGACCACTGACAACAAGACTGCAGTCACAGTTAGAGGAGCCATGAAGGAGCACGCCGGACAGTACACCTTGGTTCTGGACAACAGAGTCATCAAGAACTACTTTGACGTTAATGTCATCACTCTGGGAGCCCCCTCTGTGCCTGTTGGTCCCATACGCTTTGATGAGATTAAAGCTCAGAATGTTGTTATCTCCTGGGACGAGCCCAAGGAGGATGGAGGTGGTGAGATCACATGCTACAGTGTAGAGAAGCGTGAGACTTCCCATGCCAACTGGAAGATGGTCTGCTCCAGCGTTGTCAGGACAACCTTCAAGATTCCCAACTTGGTCAAAGGAACAGCGTACCAGTTTAGAGTCCGTGCAGAGAACAAGTATGGAGTCAGTGAACCACTCAACTCCTCAGAAATTGTCGCCCAGCACCAGTACAAACCTCCAGGACCTCCATCAAAGCCTGTGTCTTACAATATCACCAGTGATGGTATGACCATTAAGTGGGAGGCTCCAGATTTTGATGGAGGATCTCCCATTCTGGGCTACCATGTAGAGAAGAAGGACAGGAACAGTCTTCTGTGGCAGAAAGTGAACTCCACCATCATCTCCAACAGAGAGTATAGGATTATTGGTCTCATCGAGGGTCTGGAGTACTCCTTCAGAGTCTATGCTGAAAACAATGCTGGACTCAGCCTTGTTAGCGAACAGAGCAAGCACGTTCTCGCTATCTCCCCTGTTGGTGAGTACACATTTCAATATGTCTGTGTTAAGAATTACATTTGTTCTCAAATTGACAGTCCAACATTTTGAGAATTCCTTGTTTGCTGCCAGATGTAAAGATGGATATCAGTGTTATTTCTGCTCAACTTGTGTAGAGATGTGTCCAGGATGTGTTTAGCCTGCTGCTTTACTTCTACGTTTTTTTTTTCTTTTCTCTTTTTTTAAAGATTTTGACAAACACTATGGATTAATTGCTCCCATCTCTTTTCACTTAGATCCACCTGGCACACCTGTCTGCATCGATGTGACAAGAGACTCTGTCACCCTAAAATGGGACATACCCAAGAGGGATGGAGGCAGCAAGATTGTGGCCTACAGTGTTGAGAGGCGCCAAGGCAGAGGCAAATGGCTACGGTGCAACTTCACTGATATCAGTGAGACGCAGTTTACGGTGACCGGTCTGTCCCCTGGAGACAGATATGAGTTCAGGGTCATCGCAAGGAATGCTGTCAGCACAGTCAGTCCACCATCTAATTCCTCTGGATACATTATGACCAGGGATGAGAGCAGTACGTATTTTCACTTTGAGAACACTGTGTAGACGAACTGTTTAACATTTTAAGTTTCTCAGATCAATATGACTGTGCTGATTGCTCATATATTTGCTCTGTGTATTTTAAGTTGCTCCTGAGATCGAATGGTCTGCAGACCAGATGCTCTCCCTGAAGGCTGGAGAGAACGTCAACCTCAGCTGCAAAATAAGCGGACGCCCCGTCCCCCAGGTTGTCTGGTACAAGGATGGCAAAGAGATTGACAAGAGGACCATGATTGATATTGAGATTACCACGGGCATTGGCATTAGCAGCCTGTTTATCCGCGATGCAAACAGGAACCACCGCGGCATCTACACGGTTGAGGCCAGGAACAGTTCTGGTGCCACTAAAGCTGATGCCAACGTCAGAGTACAAGGTTAGTAAATCCTATTGGTTATGTTGAAATATCTGCCAATCAACAATAATAATGCACAATATCTCTGGCACTTTTTGAATAAATGTATCTACCCTATGTTTCCCTTCAGATACCCCTGGGCCAGTTGAGGGTCCCATTCGTTTCACAGGTATCACAGCTGAGAAGTGCACCGTGTGGTGGAACCCTCCTGAGAATGATGGTTGTGCTGCCATCATCCACTATGTGGTGGAGAAGAGGGAGACATCCAGGATCTCCTGGGCCATGGTCAACTCCAAGTGCGAAGCCTGCTCTTTCAACGCCATCAACCTTATCAAGGGCAATGAGTACCAGTTCAGAATCTCTGCTGTAAACAAGTTTGGAGTTGGCAAACCCCTGGACTCCATTCCTATCACTGCACAGATGCAATACAGTAAGTAAATAACTTGGTAGGTAGTGACTGACCGACATAGCTACCAAACTTATCTTATTACCACATCCCCCCTTCACGTCTCCCCAACCTGTTTTTAACAGTTTAATTATTACACCAAACAGATTTAAATTGACAGAAACTTCATTCAATGTAGCTCATAACTAAAAAAATGACTTGTGTAACTAAATGTGTTTTCTACTCCCCTGCTCAGCTGTGCCTGATGCCCCTGGTACCCCTGACGCCACTCATGTGACCGGAAACAGCATCACTGTATGTTGGACCAGGCCACGGTCGGATGGAGGCCACGAGATCAAACACTACATCCTGGAGAGAAGAGAAAAGAAGAGTCTTCGCTGGGTGAAGGTTTCTGCAAAGAGGCCCATCACAGAGCTAAGGCAACGTGTCATCAACCTCACTGAGGGCAACGAGTATGAGTTCCGTGTAATGGCTGAAAATGGCGCTGGTATTGGACCAGCTAGCAGTACTTCCAGGCTCTTCAAATGCAAAGAGCCAACCAGTGCTCCCAGTAACCCCACAATGATCAAGGTCAGTTCATAGGAACATCACATACAATCAAGCCAGAAGTATTTATGTAAACTACCCTTATAAAATAGTGCTGAGGATCAGGTCACGTTCAATGTGTTCATTCTTTCTTCACAAGGAACAGAAGAAGAAATCCCAAAAGAATGACAAAGACATGCTGTATATATTGGCTATGGATATATCAATTATTGAAAACCTATTCTGAATAATCAGTATTGATTAAAAAACTTGCTCTATTGCTAAATGACAGCATTGAAAGAATTATTTGCTGTTTTATTATAGAAAAAACTAATTGAAATACCAAGAAAAGTCAAGATGCCAAAATACAACAAAATGTGGGTAAAATGTTTATAATACCAGGTGTTTAGAGGAGCTGATTTTTAATCTATTCTCTTTCTTTTTATGTACATCAGGCGATTGACTCTACCAAATCTTCAATCACCCTGGAATGGACCAAGCCAGTCTTTGATGGTGGCTTGCAGATCATCGGGTATAATATTGATATGTGTAAGGCCAGCCTTGAAGAGTGGCACAGAGTAAACAACCAGATTTGCATCCACACCAGATACACTGCAAAGGGCCTGAAGCCTGGAGAGCTCTACAAGTTCAGGGTCAGTGCAGTGAATGGATCTGGCGAGGGCGAGGCCTCAGTGATACCTAATGCTGTCCAGGCTCTGGACAGACTTACGTCTCCTGAGATCGACATTGATGCCAACTTCAAGCAAACTCACATCGTGAAAAATGGTGGCAGCGTCACCCTCCACATTGCATTCTGCGGAAAACCATCTCCTCTTGCCACCTGGTCGAAAGTAGACAGCGAGCTGCCTGTCATGGCCGACATCAACACCACAGATTCTTTCTCTACTCTGACCATCGAGAACTGCACTAGGTATGAGGCTGGCAAATATACCCTGTCCCTGGAGAACAACAGCGGGCGCAAGTCCATCACATTCACTGTCAAAGTGCTAGACACGCCTGGACCTCCAGGAAATATCACCTTCAAAGATGTTACCCGTGGAGCTTTGACATTGATGTGGGATGCACCCAGTAATGATGGTGGATCCAGGATTCAACACTACCTTGTTGACAAACGAGAGGCTAGTCGCTTGGCCTGGCAGGAAGTCAGCACCAAGTCCTCGCGCCAGATGATCAGGGTAACTGGTCTGGATATTGGTTTGCCATATCTGTTCAGAGTGATTGCTGTTAACCAGTATGGCCAGGGAGAGCCTCATGAGATGACGGAGCCCATCATTGCCACAGAAGAACCTGCACCACCCAAGAGACTGGATGTTGTTGACACCACCAACTCCACAGCCTCCCTGGTGTGGTTGAAGCCTGAGCATGATGGAGGAAGCCGCATCAGAGGCTACATTGTTGAATTCAGAGCCAAAGGCACCGACCGCTGGGTTGTCTGCGAAGAAACCAAGTCTCAAAAGATGCTGGTGGAAGGTTTGACTGAGAACACAGAGTACGATTTCAGAGTCAAGGCCAAGAATGAGGCTGGAATCAGTGAGCCTCAAGGCACATTCGGCTCTGTGGTCATCAAGGAGCCTCGCATTGAGCCCACAGCCGACCTCAGCAGCATCACCAACCAGCTCATCACCTGCAAGATCTCAAACACCTTCACCATTGACATCCCAATCAGTGGAAGGCCTGCTCCCAAAGTCAGCTGGAAGTTGGAGGAGATGAAGCTGAAGGAGACTGACAGAGTTTCTATCAAGACCACGAAGGAGAGAACCACTCTAGTGGTGAAAGACAGCAAGAGAAGCGACAGTGGCAAGTACTACCTGACTCTGGAGAACTCTGCTGGAGTGAAGACATTCACAGTGACCGTGGTTGTGGTGGGTAGACCAAGCCCTCCCACTGGCCCTGTTGAAATTTCTGGAGTCTCATCAGAGTCCTGCACCATGTCCTGGTCCGAGCCAGCTGATGATGGTGGCACTGACATCACCAACTACATTGTGGAAAAACGAGAGTCTGGCACTGCGTCCTGGCAAGTAGTCAACTCCAGTGTGAAGAGAACCACCATCAAAATCACCCATCTTACCAAGTATATGGAGTACACATTCAGAGTGTGTGCTGAAAACAAGTTTGGTGTCAGCAAGTCTGTTGAGTCAACTCCTATTGTCATTGAACATCCATTCGGTAAGTATTGTTCACACACAAGCAATTAGAAAAAATAATTAAAGTCTACATTGTCCTGCTTTTATACTTATAGATTATGTCAAAGATAAATGTGTTTGGTAATTGATCCCTCTCTCCAATTAATCTCCACAGTTTCTCCAAGTCCTCCTACTCGTCCAGATGTTGTATCTGTGTCCGCCAACTTCATTAGCATCAAATGGGATGTGCCATATGCCGATGGCGGTAGCCAGGTGACGGGCTATTGGATTGAGAAGAAGGAGAGGAACACGATCCTGTGGGTGAGGGAGAATAAGCTCCCCTGTCTTGAGTGCCACTACAAGGTGTCCAGCCTGATCGAGGGCCTGGAGTACCAGTTTAGGGTTTATGCCATGAACATCGCCGGACTCAGCAAGGCCAGCGAGGCTTCTAGACCCGTACTAGCACTCAACCCTGTCGGTGAGGAAACATTAATGTTTATGGAAGTACAAAAATGTATTATGTTAACTAATGATAGGTTAATCACCATGAGCAGACATTTAATCAACAAAAACTATTGGTAGAGATATTTACTGTTTATCAAACTTGTGAAAAAATGATAACGCAGTAAAAAAATCAGAAAATCACTTCATGAAGCCTTGAAGATCAGGAAAAAAGATTAACACTGTTACATTAAATTCCTCCCCCTCCCTGCTCAGATCCTCCTGGTAAACCTGAGGTGACAGACATCACACGCTCCTCTGTGTCCTTGTGCTGGACTGTGCCTTTCAATGATGGCGGCAGCAAGATTGTTGGTTATGTGGTAGAACGGAAAGTCTACAGCACAGATGAATGGGATGACAACCGCTGGCTCAAGTGCAACTACACCACCATATCAGAGAACTACTTCACCGTTACCAACCTGGGAGAAGGAGACACCTATGAGTATCACATCATTGCTAAGAATGCCGCTGGTGTTCACAGTGCACCATCCGGGTCCACTGGACCAGTCACATGCAAAGATGAATATTGTGAGTTAAAGAAATAATGAGGAATTCTGTTTTTATTTCTAATTTTATTCCTGATCCTGAAGCTTGAACTATAACATTTCCCTTTAAAGGCAGTTTATTTTTTCATTTTTTGTTTCTTTTATGAAAACAGTAGTTAACATTACAATATTATAAAAATAGAATAATTGCAAAAATATTTATTGTTTAATAAATGTGACTGACCTAAAATGATTTTAAAAAAGTACTATCTATTTATTTATATTGGGTGTTGAACATAGAGCTTCTTCACAATAAGCATGTCAATATATTTTTATTAACGTTATTTTTCATGAACCCTGAAATGATGAAGGTAAAAATAATTAAATGTCTCTTTTCTTGATTTAGCTCCTCCCAAAGCGGAATTGGACAGCAAATTGACGAGCGAGACGGTCATTGTCAATGCCGGCTCGGACCTGGTCCTAGATGGCGCTGTGGGCGGTAAACCTGAACCCACAGTGTACTGGGCAAAGGGCGACAAGATTTTGGAGCTTGGAGAAAAACACTCACTGACCTACACTGCTACCAGAGCCATGGTTGTCATCAAGAACTGTGATCGCTACGACACAGGCAGATACAACCTGACAGTCAAAAACGCCAGCGGAGTCAAGACAGCCTCCGTCAATGTTAAAGTGCTGGGTCAGTAGGCAACATGTCAATGCTGAAACTGTCTTTTCATACTTCAAAAACTGAAATGTTAGAGGAATGAAATATTCAGCTAGTTATCTATCTATTTAAATTTCGGTTTCTCTCTCTCAGACACTCCTGGGGCTCCGGCTGATAAGATCACCATCAGCAGAGTGACAGAAGAGAAGTGTTCGGTGTCCTGGAAGATCCCTCTGGAGGATGGTGGAGACCTCGTCACACACTACATTGTGGAGCGTCGCGAGACCAGCCGTCTAAACTGGGTCATCATGGAGACGGAGTGCAAGACGCTGTCATGCGTCAGCACCAGGCTGATCAAGAACAACGAGTACGTCTTC
The DNA here is from genome assembly GCF_963691925.1 of Scomber scombrus. Lineage (NCBI taxonomy): Eukaryota > Metazoa > Chordata > Actinopteri > Scombriformes > Scombridae > Scomber > Scomber scombrus. Next base: position 30,042,083 of record NC_084982.1, read on the forward strand.
AGAGTCCGAGGAGTCAACAAGTTTGGAGCCGGAGTTCCTCAGGAGTCCGAACCTGTCATTGCCAGGAATGCCTACAGTAAGTTGCAGCCTGTGTTGATGAGAGCTTTTCATCATGGTGGTACTTTGGCAACCATCTGTCATTTAAAAATGTCTTTGTATGGCTTTACAATTTTTATCAGAGTGTAAAAAAGCCCAGGAGGTATTTTTTCAGCATAGTGGAAATATGTGGGTAAAATTACTAGAAGACATGAAGCAGATGACTCTTTCAACTCTTTCTTTCAAATTTTGGATTTATGTACTTTTTTGTTTATTTAAAAAAGAAATATGAAATTGAGACAGCTAAGTAAATGTCTCAGTATTTTTACATTTTTTCCTCAAATACTATTGTTAATTAGTACTCTAACACACTATTACAACAAATTGAATAGTTTCTTTTCCCCCTATACAATTATGTATTCTGCATTAGATCTACTTTTGGGTAAGGGTAAAGAAGATGTAGTTTTGTTTCTGTGACTCTGACCTGGCCTGTCTTTCTCTCAGCAATCCCATCCCAGCCAGGAACACCAGAGACCACAGCAGTGGCTAAAGAGCATGTCATCATCGAGTGGCTGAAGCCCGAGAGCGACGGAGGCAGTGAAATCAAAAACTACATCGTTGACAAACGAGAGAAGAATAGCACCAGGTTGGAACCACTTCTGAATCACCAAATGGACACTTTTTTGTTTTCATTTTGTGAAATAATGCCCCTATGTTGATCTCTTTTGCTTTATCCCTTTCTCTCCCTGGATCAGATGGACCAGGGTGAATAGGACTTACACCATCTATGACACCCGTCTGAAGATCACAGGTCTTCTGGAGGGAAGTGAATACCAGTTCAGAGTGACAGCCGTCAATGCAGCTGGGGACAGCCATCCCAGCGATGCATCACCCTACATCCTCTGCAAAGACCCCACATGTAAGCGATAACCATTTTTTCAGGCTTATATTATGAAATTCTGCACTGTGGATTGTACCAACCCAAAGCCTTTTATTTTAAAACGTAATGGAGATGCCTAAGTTTCCAAAATATCAAATATCAGGTTTCATCTTGGAAAAATTATGATGGAATACCATTGAACAAGCATTTACACAATATATTAAAACATATATCTTTGTCTTCCCCCAGACACCCCAGCTCCTCCATCAACGCCTCGCATCACAGACACCACAAAGCACAGCATCAGCATGACCTGGACCAGGCCTATGTATGATGGTGGCTCAGATGTCACTGGCTACGTGGTCGATATCCTGGAGGAGGACGTCGAACAGTGGTACCGCGGCACCACCAAGCCTCTCAAAACCAATGAGTATGTGGCTGCTGGACTGGCAGCCAATAAGACGTACAGATTCAGGGTGGCAGCCATCAACAGTAACGGGACTGGAGAGTTCAGCGATCCGAGTGCTGAGGTTGAGCCACTGGAGAGAATTGGTGAGTGGACACTGTCAGGAGGTTTTCATCTGGGAAAATTTAATTATCAGGGACAGTATCATATATATATATATATATATATATATATATATATGCTGGTATATATATATATACCAGCACCAGAAACATTGTCAATGAGTCAGTTAACCTATTTTACTAATAGTCATGTAATTCTGTTTCTGATCAGATGTATTAAGTGCATTTTACCATTTTACATAATTTCATATAATTTTCAAAAATAAAGATATTTTAAGAAAAAAGAAAAAAAAAAAAAAAAAAAATATATATATATATATATATATATATATATACAGTACCAGTGAAAAGTTTGGACACACTTTCTTATTGATGTGAATGGGAAAGTGTGTCCATACTTTTGACTGGTACTGTATATATAAACATATATATAATCGGATAATACTTATTTTTAAAATTACAATTATATTTTGCACATCACGAAGTGACATTAAATAAAACTTGGTCAGACATTATTCTATGACACTGAAATCAATTTACTATCAGTTGATTGAGACGTTACAACGATGTGAAATGTTGAGGTTAGAGTATTGCATGTAACTCTTTCACTTTGCCATACCCTCTCAGAAATTCCCGACCTGGAACTGGCCGAAGACTTGAAGAAGACAGTGTGTCTGCGTGCTGGAGGAACCCTGCGGCTGTTTGTGAATGTCACTGGCCGGCCAACACCTGTGGTGGCCTGGAGGAAGAAAGGCGTGGAGCTGCAGAGCCGTGGCTATATCGAGACCACCGACAGCTACACCTTGCTGGTGGTGGAGAAGGTAAACCGGTACGACTCCGGAAAATACGTTGTGGAGGCTGAAAACCCATCTGGCAAGAAGACCACCACCATCCTGGTTAAAGTCTATGGTAGGTCCAAGGTTTCCACAGATAACAAATATGCCAAGCTGAGTTATTGTTTTATTTGTGCAGTTCTTTGTCCAGACACATCAGTTTTGCAGTTCTGGTTATATTTTCATCTGAACATGTAAACACAAAATGATTTCCCTTCTTCCTCCACTCCTCTCCTGCAGACACTCCTGGTCCTCCAGGTTCTGTGAAGGTGAAGGACTACACCAAGGAGTCTGTCGTCATCACCTGGGATGTCCCAAGTATTGATGGTGGTGCTCATGTCAGTAACTACATCATAGAGAAGCGTGAAGCCAGCATGAAGTCATACAAAACTGTCACAACTGAGTGCAGGAAGACTCTGTTCAGGATCACTGGCCTGGAGGAAGGCGTGTTCTACTTCTTCAGAGTTCTGCCAGAGAACATTTACGGTGTTGGCGAGCCCTGCGACACATCTGAGGCTGTGCTTGTGTGCGAGGTGCCATCAGTGCCTCTGAACTTCAATGTCGTTGATGTCACCAAATCCTCTGTCACACTTCAGTGGGAGAAGCCATTGCACGATGGTGCCAGTAGGTTGAAGGGCTATGTCATAGAAGCCTGTAAGGTGGGTTCAGACAGATGGAGCATCGTGGCAACTGTCAAGGCCTCTGTTTCCAAGCACACTATCGAGTCCTTAGTAGAGAATGATCAGTACCTGTTCAGGATCCGAGCCAACAACAGCAGGGGAGCCAGTGAGCCCATGGACACTGTTACTCCTGTCACCATCCAGGACATCAAGGGTAAGACAGCATTAAAACACCTGCACACAGAAATATAATGAAAAGACTCCACACATTTTCACTTGACATCTCAACATCATCTCTCCTGTTTATTCCAGTGATGCCCAAGATTGACATAACTGGAATCCCTCAGAAGATCGTGCATGTGCACCGCGGCAAACCCATCGACCTCAACATCCCCATCAAGGCCCAACCACAGCCCGTCTGCTCCTGGTTCTTCGGTGGTGTCAAGCTGAAAGACAGCTTGGACCGCATCAAGATTGACAGCAATGGCAAATACACCCATCTCGTTATCCGTGAGACCACCATCAATGACACAGGAGACTACACGCTGGAGGTGAAAAATGCAATTGGAACGGCAACTGAGGTCATCAAAGTCATCATCCTAGGTAAGGAGACATGGTACACACAATAACTGTGGACAGATATCATTAATCAGAGAATTTTTTTTTATATCAAAAACAATGTCTTGCGTGAAGATTTTAGATATTTTGTTTGCATTTTTTTTATATATAAACAAACATTCAGTACATTACATGAACAGCTCAGCCACGATTCATCGGTCTTCACAGATTCAAGAAAGAAAAAACATAGGATAGTGTAATTTCAATATAATAAAATAAAGTACACAGCAATAGAGAATAAACAGTTATGCCTCCAGTTCATCCATCTCAAGGTATTTAAGTACAGGACTGAATTCTGTCGAACATTTGTGTTGTGTCCTTGCTAGAGAACCTCATCCTTTCTAAGTGCAAAACATTATTTGGCTCTCTTTTCCACATAACATATGTTGGTGCGTTATCTGACTTCCACATAAGTAGAATAAGTTTTCCCGCTACAACCATACCATATGCAATAGGCTGACTTTCATACTTATTTATCATAGGTAACACACTCATGGCTCCTAACACAGCAGCTACTCGGTTAGGTTCCCAGGTTTTATTAAAGGCTTTAGAGAAACATTCAAATGTATTTTCCCAATTGTTTTTATTTTTAACAGATTTAGCTCATTGCAGATTAATGCAAAAGGATTTTAAAATTCCAACCTTCTGCTTGTGTTTATCCAGACAAACCCGGTATACCAGTTGGCCCAATGAAGATTGATGAGGTTGATGGTGTATCTGTGACAACCAGTTGGGAACCTCCGGAGAAGGATGGAGGTGCCAATGTCGGTGGCTATGTGGTGGAGCAGCGAGAAGCCCACCGACCCGGCTGGACCACCGTCTCAGAGTCAGTGACACGGCCCTGTTTCAAGTTCACCAGACTCTCTGAGGGAACAGAGTATGTGTTCCGTGTCGCTGCCATGAACCGCTTCGGCATCGGTGGCTTCCTGCAGTCCGAGGTGGTGGAGTGCAAGAGCGCCGAGAGTGAGTTTTCATCCTGTTAAACCATCTTGCCTTAGCATTTTTTATTGCTCCCAAACAATTACTACCAACCACTTACTGCAGCCATCCTGAACATAGTTATAGCCTTGCATCTACCTTAGCAACCACATAACAACACTTTATCAACTACATATATACCCTCATCAGTGCCATCTCATCATTGTCTCGTCTTAGTAATGGGGAAAAAAGGTAATTGACAAACATACTCACACATACTTACACTTTGCGTCCTTGCTTTGAAAGGTCAGCTGTTAATTTTAGCCTCCTATTTCTAGTTACAAAAAAGAAATATCCACTGATCTATTGTACATTCTCTTTTTCCCTTGTCCCTTCTTCTGCATCTGCATTGTGAACTGTAATCAATGCTGAGTTATCATGAGACAGATCGTCTTTTAAGAAATGATTTAGATTTATTGCATATCTCCAACAATAAGGCACTAATCATAAATAACTTAAATCAATATCCCTTGTATGCATTTGTGGGGTGAATACTATATAATACTGCCTGGTAAATGTGTACTCTTGAACATTGTCTGTAATTAATATATACATCGATCTGTGTTTTACCTGTGTAGCCATCCCTGGACCTCCAAGCAGGCCAGAGGTGTTTGACGTCACCCATGAAGGCATGACCCTGACCTGGCAACCACCAGAGGACAACGGTGGCTCCACAATTAGTGGCTACGTCATCGATCGTAAGGAGGCCCGTTCTGACAGGTGGCTGAGGATCAACAAGAACCCTGTCACCATGACCAGGTACCGTGCCTCTGGCCTGATTGAGGGTCTGGAGTACGAATTCTGCATCACAGCCATCAACTCCAGAGGAAATGGCAAACCTAGTGAGAGTTCTGCCGTCACTACTGCCATGGATCCCATCGGTATGTGACTCAAAACACAATCCAAATGTTGTCCTATATAAGACTAATTGAAATGTATTTTTAAATGCTAGTAAAGGAGTGCAAAATATAGTTATTTATATACATATATACTTTGGGTCAGTATATTAACCAGATGTCTCTGTGTTGTTGAGCAGAGCCCCCAGGTCCTCCAGTTCAACCCAGAGTCACAGATAGCACCAGGACTTCAGTGTCTCTGGCCTGGCTGCCTCCTGAAGAAGAAGGTGGCTCCATCGTCACTGGTTACCTGATCGAAATGCAGAAGGTAGATCAGGTGGAATGGACCCTGTGCAATACTACACCCACCAAGATGTGCGAGTACATCCTCACACACATGCCCCAGGGCGCTGAGTACAAGTTCAGAGTCATCGCTTGCAATGCTGGCGGTGCTGGAGAACCAGCCGAGATTCCTGGAGTGGTTAAAGTACAGGAGATGCTCGGTAGGAGAACACATTTCAAATCTTTACATACTGTTACATAAACATCATACATTTACTCATTGAATTTAAATCCATTCAATCTAACTAACCTAAATCCATACTGTTTCTTCATCAGATTATCCTGATTACGAGCTTGACCATAAATACGAGGAGGACTACGTGGTGCGGCAGGGTGGAGTCATCTGCCTGTCTGTGCCCATCAAGGGTAAACCCATTCCTACATGTAAGTGGACCAAGGACGGCCGTGACATCTCCCACCGGGCCATGATCGCCACCAACGATGACATCACTGAGCTTGTCATCAAAGAGGCACACAAAGATGACACTGGTACCTACGATCTGCTGATGGAGAACAAATGCGGCAGGAAGGCTGTCTACATCAAGGTGAGCAGTCAAACACACATGTAGTATCAAAGGAAAATGTGATTACACTTTATGAATACATTTGGTGATTCTGACCTTCTGTATGTCACTTTACTCTAGGTGAGGGTGATTGGTCGTCCCGATGTCCCAGAAGGCCCTCTGGAGTTTGATGACATTCAGGCTAGATCAGTCCGTGTCAGCTGGAGACCTCCATCAGATGATGGCGGCTCCGACATCCTGGGATACATCTTGGAGAGGAGGGAAGTCCCCAAGGCTGCCTGGTACACAGTGGATGCCCGGGTCGCAGAGAACTCCCTGGTGGTGAAGGGTCTGAAGGAGAATATTCAGTACCACTTCAGGGTCTTTGCTGAGAATCAGTTCGGCGTCAGCAGATCTCTAAAGTCTGAAGAGGCTGTCACACCAAAGACACCACTATGTAAGTATTGATGTTGACTTTGATTCTTTGCAGTGTTGCCATGTCCAAACACAAACAAACACATCTTGTATATTCTGTTACGGCCAAATATGTGTTGCAAACAACAATGTTTTTCACCTTTAGGCCCACCAGAACCTCCCAGCAATCCACCAGAGATTATGGATGTGGCCAAGTCCTCTGTGTCTCTGTCCTGGGCCCGGCCACGGGATGATGGCGGCTCCCGCGTTACAGGATACTATGTGGAGAGGAGGGAGATATCGACAGAAAAGTGGGTTCGCCACAACAAAACCCACATCACCACCACCATGTACAATATCACTGGCCTCATCCCCGATGCAGAGTACATGTTCAGAATCGTGGCTCAGAACGACATTGGACAGAGTGAGCCTGGCCCCACTTCCGAATCTGTGGTCTGCAAAGATCCATTTGGTGAGTTAAATTTATATAATTGCCAAAATAAATTTGTAATACTAGTATTTGTAATGAAGCTTAAATAACCTTGAGGGATCATAGAACTGGAGATCTGGTTGGATTTTGCTCATTTCTCCACACATAATAATTTTCCTTCGTCTCTCTCTTTGCAGACAAACCTAGCCAACCAGGAGAGATTGACATCATCTCCGTCACCAAAGACTCCATTACCTTCCGTTGGCTCCGGCCTGAGATTGATGGCGGCAAAGAGATCTTGGGGTACTGGGTTGAGTTTAGGCAGGCTGGAGAAAGTTCCTGGAAGAAATGCAACAAGGAGCGCTCCAAGGACCGTCAGTTTACCATGGGCGGTCTCATGGAGGCCACAGAGTATGAGTTCAGAATCTTTGCCGAGAATGAAACAGGACTCAGCAGACCTCGCCGCACGCCCATGGGCATCAAAACCAAACTGAGCGGTGAGTTACTGCAGAGTGTCCCTGTAACACTAACATTGATGGTTTGCAGCAAATTTAATTCAGCTGAATCAAAGTGTATGTTCAATGAATTTGCTCACAGCAAAATAACTCCCTACCAATTAGAGTGTGACCCGGATTGTAAAAAGCTTAACACTATCAAATGTCAATTTTATTTACGAGGTTGGTTTTTTGCATATCTGCATACATTACAAACGTTATGATTTAAGCTGTGACTTAAATCAAACTTTGCCTATGTTTCTGCAGTTGGTGAGACTCCAGCTTTGAAGGAAGAGATTCAGGATGTAACAACCAAGCTTGGCGAGTCTGGTACTCTGACCTGCGGCATCATCGGCCGACCTCTGCCTGAGATCAAGTGGTACCGCTATGGCAAGGAGTTGATCCAGAGCCGCAAGTACAAGATGAGTTCAGATGGCCGCAACCACTCCCTCAGCGTCCTAACGGACGAACAGGAAGATGAGGGCCTGTACACCTGTAGGGCCATCAATGAAGCTGGAGAGATTGAGACAAGCGGCAAACTGCGCCTGCAGGCAGCACCCCAGTTCCACCCTGGCTTCCCACTGAAGGAGAAGTACTTTGCCGGTGCTGGCACCAGCCTCCGCCTCCATGTCGTCTACATTGGCCGCCCCATTCCACAGATCATGTGGTTCTATGACAAGAAGCCTTTGAACCCATCTGAGAATGTGATCATTGAAAACACAGAAAGCTACACTCACCTGGTGGTGAGGAATGTCCAGAGGAAGTCCAATGCTGGCCGCTACAAGGTGCAGCTGAGCAACAAATTTGGAACTATTGACACTTCGTTGCGGGTTGAAATCCAAGGTAATGTCAAACTCAGATAAGGATAATAAAGCTAATTGATGAGAGCTAAACTATCTATCTGCAGTTGGCAATGTAGATATTATGTGCAAAGCTGTAATGTTAATTTCCAAATGATCTCTCAATGAATAGATGGATAAATACATGCATTTTTTTGTTAGTTTCAACCAACAGATAATTCTTCCTTGATCCTAGAATTATATATATTCCTTTTTTTGGTTTATCCAGATAAGCCATGCATTCCTGAGGGCCCTGTGGTTGTTGATGCCCTGCTGAAGAGCTCAATTGTCATCAGCTGGAAGGCTCCCAAGGACGACGGAGGTTCCATGATCACCAACTATATTGTGGAGAAGCGTATGGCCAAAGAAGGCGAGCTGTGGCACCTGGTGTCCTCCTCTGTCTCGAGTACCAACTGCCGTGTCCCCAACCTGATAGAGAGCGCTGGCTACTACTTCCGAGTCTCTGCACAGAACCAGTATGGAGTCAGCGAGTCACTGGAGATCCCCTCTGTGGTCATCGTAAAGAGTCCATTCGGTAGGTCATTTCAGATTTTGTTTGCCACTTTTTGGCTTCTATAGATACATCACAAACAAGAAGAGCAAAACAATAACATTCCCTGTTTTTTTCTCAGAAAAACCTGGCATCCCACAGCAGCCTCTTATCGTCAGTTCTACCAACGACTCCTGCATTGTTTGCTGGAAGCCTCCAAGCAGTGATGGTGGAGCTAAAATTACCAGCTACTACCTGGAGAAACGTGAGAAGAAGCAGAACAAGTGGATGTCAGTGACCACTAAGAATATTGCGGAGACCAAATTTGAGGTCACAAGCTTGATCACGGGCTTCGAGTATGAGTTCCGTGTAAAGTGTGAGAACATGGGTGGTGAGAGTGACTGGAGTGAAATCTCTGAGGCTGTCATCCCTAAGTCCGACCAGGCACCTCGGGCACCTGTCTTCAGGGAGGAGATCAGGGACATGACTATCAAATACCATGCCAATGCTACCTTCGTCACTAAGGTGTTTTATCTGCACTTCATATTGTTTGCTTCCAAGAATATACATTGTGTTTATACATAAGTATTTTTTTCCAGGAAATCATTGTTTCTGTACAAATCTAAATTATATAATTTGGTTATATTTCTTATGTCAAGGTGGTGGGATATCCCAAGCCTGCGGTAAAATGGTATCGCAGTGGAAAGGAGATCATGGCAGATGGAACCAAGATCAAAGCCCAAGAATACAAGGGAGGCTATTACCAACTGGTCATCACTAATGCTGAAGAAAGTGATGACGCAGTCTACCAATTCAGAGCGACTAACTCTGAAGGATCCGTCTCCACAACTGCCAAATTGGAAGTGGAAGGTAAAATTTGGCATTGAAAAAGACTTGCCTTCATGTTTCCTATAATCCACTGAATGATACCTGCTGTTGGTGCAGTCCCTAATATTAATAACTATTGAACTAATGATTTAATATAATTTCTTATTCCAGTTCCTGCTAAGATTCACTTGCCCAAGGAGCTCCAGGGAATGGGAGCAGTCCACGCTGCACGTGGTGATCACATCAGCATCAAGATCCCCATAACTGGCAAGCCTGAACCAGCAGTCACATGGCAGAAGGGTCAGGAGATCCTCTCCAACTCTCCTTATCACCAGGTCATCACCACACGGTCTTTCACTTCCCTGGTCTTCCAGAAGGGAGTGCAGAGGAAAGATACTGGCTACTACATCATCACTGCCAAGAACAGGTTCGGAATGGACAAACAAACCATTGAGGTGGACGTGGCTGACATTCCTGAAGCTCCAAAGGGACTCAAAGTCAGTGACATTGGTCGAGACTCTATCACTCTGACCTGGGAGCCCCCTGCCAGTGATGGCGGAAGCAACATCATTGGCTATATTGTAGAGAAGTGTCCCACCAGTGCAGACAGGTGGATCCGTGCTGGCCAGACAACTGACTGCAGCTTTACCATGATCAACATATTTGGAAAGACCAAATACCAATTCCGAATCATTGCTGAGAACGAGTTTGGCTTGAGCCCTCCTTCTGAGCCAACTGAACCCATCACCACAAAGGAAGATAAGTCTGTGATCAGGAACTATGATGAGGAAGTGGATGAGGCCAGAGAGATCACCAAGGAGGAGGCTCTATTCTACAAAGTTAAGGAGCTGTCCTCCAAGTACATTGTCTCTGAGGAGCTTGCTCGCTGCCAGTTTGGAGTGGTCCACCGTTGTACGGAGATTGCAACCAAGAAGACCTTCATGGCCAAATTTATCAAGGTAAAAGGACCTGACCGTGAGTTGGTTCTCAGGGAAATTGAGGCTCTCAACATAGCAAGGCACAAGAATATCATCTACCTACATGAATACTTTGAAAGCATGGATGAGATTATCCTGATCTTTGAGTTCATCTCTGGAGTTGACATCTTCGAGCGCCTTGGCACCAGCAAGTTTGAGCTCACAGAGCAGGAGATTGTCCGCTACCTAAGACAAGTCTGCTCTTCACTCAAATTCTTGCATAGCCACAACTTTGGCCACTTTGAAATCCGTCCCGACAACATTGTTTATACCACTCGGAGAAGCACCGTCATAAAGATTATTGAAATGGGCCAGGCCAGACTGCTGGTACCAGGAGAAAATATCAGAATGCTGTTCTCAGCTCCAGAGTACTGTGCCCCCGAGGTCCATCGCCATGACTTGGTCACAACAGCCACTGATATGTGGTCTGTGGGTGTGCTGGCCTATGTCTTGCTCAGTGGCCTCAATCCATTTGCTGCAGAGTCCATCACAAAGATGATTGAGAACATCTCCAACTGTGAGTATGTCTTTGACAGTGAAGCATTTAATGACATCAGCCTGGAGGCTATGGACTTTGTGGACAGACTTCTAATCAAGGACAGGAGGCACCGCATGACAGCCGTTGAGGCTCTGGAGCACCCATGGCTCAAGATGAAGATTGAGCATGTTAGCAGCAAGATCATTAGGACACTGAGACACAGAAGGTACTACCAGACTCTGGTTAAGAGGGCAGACACTATTGTATCAGCAGCTCGTGTGGCCTATGGTGGTGCCTTCAAGAATCAGAGAGGATTGGCTGTGGGTAAAGTGAAGATTGGAACTGAGTACCATGGTCTCCGTGCTGGTCCAGTCATGCATGGCTCAGCCGCGGAAGGTGGACATGTCAGATTCACTTGTAGCATCACCAATTATGACAAGAGTACACAGGTGTCATGGTACTTTGGTAACCGTCAGTTACATCCAAGCCCCAAGTATGAGATTACTTACAGCAATGGTTTTGCCAGCATCTATGTAAAGGAAATTGAAGATAGTGACAATGGTGTGTACAGATGTAAGGTGGTGAGTGATGATGGAGAGGACAGTGCTTACGGAGAGCTCTTTGTGGAGACTGTGAGGAGCATCAGGGAGCACTACGTTAGCCGCTCCATCAAGAAACTGAGGAAGAGGGTTGACAGGACTAGACTCCTTCAGAGGCCACCAGAGTTCACTTTGCCTCTATACAATCGCACTGCCTATATTGGTGACGATGTGCGTTTCGGTGTCACTATTACTGTGCACCCTGAACCTCATGTAACATGGCTGAAGAATGGAGAGAGAATAAAGCCAGGCGATGATGACAGCAAGTACACATTCACCAGTGACAAGGGTCTTTATCAGCTAATGATTCACAATCTAGACATGAGCGATGATGCTGAATACACCGTCATGGCCCATAACAAGTTTGGAGAAGACAGCTGCACGGCCCGTCTCACAGTGACACCCCATCCTGTGATGGAAGAAACAATGAGGCCAATGTTCAAACGTCTGCTGGCTAATGTTGAGTGTGTCGAGGGACATAGTGTCCGCTTCGAGCTCAGAGTGTCAGGAATCCCTACTCCTACTCTGAAATGGGAGAAGGACGGCCATCCACTACAGTTTGGTCCCAAGGTTGTAGTCATAGAAGAGGATGTTGACTACCATGTTCTGCACATCAGAGAGACTCTGCTTGAGGACTCTGGTGTGTACAAAGTAACTGCAACCAATTCTGCTGGCTCTGCAAGCTGCCATGCTACACTGAAGGTGGACCGCCTTACTTACACAAGGAGAGAGTACAAGAACGAAGAGGAGAAATACAGACATGTCCAGAAACAAATTGAGAAGACTAACAAGATGGCTCAGCTAATTGTTGCCAGAGAGGACCTTGTACCTCTCAACCCAACCGCCCAAGAGGCACTGAAATTTGCTGCAGAGATGTACAAACCTGCTGTAAGCACCAAAAATATTGAGGGTGAGTTTGACATCACAGTGGAGAAGTCTGAGACCAAGAAACTGGAAGAAGAGAGGAGGATCTTCATGCCCTATGAGATCCCAGAGCCTGTGGTTCACGATCCCAAAAATCTGGATGAGGACCAAACTATTAAACAGTTTGTGCCTCTCTCTGACATGAAGTGGTACAGGAAGCTGAGAGACCAGTACGATATTCCAGAGAGAATGGAGAGGATTGTGCAGAAGAGACAGAGACGGATCCGACTGTCCAGGTGGGAGCAGTTCTATGTCATGCCCCTCCCTAGAATCACTGACCAGTACAGGCCAAGGTGGCGTATTCCCAAACACACTCTGGATGATCTGGAGACTGTCAGACCTGCCCGCCGTTCACCTTCTCCTGAATCTGAGGTCTCCTTCAGATCAAGGAGAAGATCTCTGGGAGACCTGAGTGATGAAGAGCTGCTGATGCCTATGGATGACTATCTTTCCATGAGGAGAACAGAAGAGGAGAAAATGATGCTGGAGGATGAATTGGAACTTGGCTTTTCTGCATCCCCTGCTGGTAGCCCTGTCCGCATTGAGCGGCGTGCCGCAGAACATGAAGAGAGGAGGCAAGAAATCAGGCATGAGGCTGTTGAGGTTACTGAGACAAAGAAGAAACGTACCATTTCTCAGTTTATGAGGAGGAGAAGATCACTGTCTCCCACATACATCGAACTGATGCGTCCAGTGTCAGAGCTGATCCGACCACTGCGTGCCAGGCCTCATGTCGAAGTGGAGGGCGAGATTGTGGAGAGGAGGTCCCCCACCCCAGAGAGGACCCGCCCCCGCTCTCCCAGCCCCATTAGGTCAGTTGAGAGGTCATCACGCTCCTCGTCCAGGTTTGAGCGATCTGCCCGATTTGACATCATGTCTCGCTATGAGGCCAGAAAGGCTGCTCTAAAGTCTGAGAGGAAATATCAGGTGGTTAGTCAGACACCTTTCAGCCTTGATCATGCTCCTCGTGTGACTGTCAGGATGCGCTCCCACCGCATACCAATTGGCCAAGACACCAAATTCACCCTGAACATCCAAACCAAGCCAGAGGCTGAGGTGAAATGGCTCCACAATGGAACTGACATCTGTGAAAGTAGTGAGAAATATGTCTTTACCAACATAAGTGGTGTCCTGTCCATCACTATTCTGGACTGCCAGGAGGAGGACAGTGGCACATACCGCTGTGTATGTTCCAACTCCAAGGGAGAGGCTTCTGACTATGCCACCCTGGATGTATCAGGTGGTGGGTATACCACCTTCTCCTCTCGCCGCAGGGATGAGGATGTTCCCAAAGCTTATGTCCCTGAGGTCACTCGCATTGACCACTATCACACCACCCACTTTAAAGCTGGCTATGCTTCCAAGACCCACTTTGAGGTAGAAGAGAGCAAGTCGAAGCTAACAGAGACACATGAGGTTGTCACACGTGAAAGATATGGTGCTGCCTCAGAGAGGTACTCTTCCGCTGAGAGGTACTCCTCCGCTGAGAGGTATGACTCATCTATGAAGTATGCCTCGGCTGATTACCTGTCATCTGCTTCGTCCTACTCTTCTGGGAAGTTGTCTCTGACTGGCAAGCACACAACATCTGCTGGTAAACAGACGTTGTCTTCTGCTGCTATTACTGAAGACGTTTCTGTCCACAAGGTGAAGGCTTCGCTTGCTGCGAGAATCCTCACCAAGCCCCAGTCTGTGACTGTTGCAGAGGGAGAGACAGCCAGATTCTCCTGTGATATTGATGGGGAGCCTTCACCCACTGTAACATGGATGCATGAGAGCAGAACCATTGTCTCCTCTCACCGTATCCAAGTCACCACCACTCAGTACAAGTCCAGTCTGGAGATCTCTGTGACATCCGCTGATGAAGGCAATTATACAGTGGTGGTAGAAAACTCAGCAGGCAGACAGGAGGCTCACTTCACTTTGACCATCCGCAGACCAGCTCCCAAAGAGGAGGTCAAGGGTGTCATGTCACCTGAACCATCTGTAAAATCACCCACTCCCAGTTTTAAGTCACCAGAACCTTCAGTGACATCACCTGCTCCCTCTGTTACCTCCCCAGTCCCCAGTATAAAGTCACCAGAACCGAGCATCAAGTCCCCTGAGCCTTCAATTAAATCACCAACTCCAAGTGTCAAGTCCCCTGAGCCTTCAATTAAATCACCAACTCCAAGTGTCAAGTCCCCTGAGCCTTCAATTAAATCACCAACTCCAAGTGTAAAGTCTCCTGAACCAAGTGCACCTTCTCCTGCTCCTAGTATAAAGTCACCTACACCAAGTGTAAAGTCTCCTGAGCCAGAGGGAATCAAATCCCCTAGGGGTGTCAAGTCTCCCGAGCCATCTGCAGCTTCTCCAGCACCCAGAGTAAAATCACCGACTCGGAGCATCAAATCTCCTGAACCTGAGGGAGTCAAATCACCCAAGGGCATAAGATCCCCTGAACCCAGACTCAAGTCACCACCACCATTCAAGTCCGCAGACAGGGTGAAGTCACCTGAACCCGAGGGAATAAAATCACCTCGCGGTTTCAAATCTCCAGAACCTGCAGGAATCAGAACACCAAGAGGTTTGAAATCCCCAGAACCTGCTGGTATCAAAACACCAAGAGGCATCAAGTCCCCAGAACCATTTGGCATCAAGTCACCAAGGGTCTTGAAGTCCCCTGAGCCTGAGGGAATCAAATCACCTCCTAGGATGAAGTCCCCTCCTCCCATCATGTCCCCTAAGAGGGTTGTGTCTCCACCCACAGTCAAATCCCCAATCCCGAAACCTCCCAAGATCATGAGTCAGCTGATGGCAGAAGCCTACGAAGGCTCGGTGAGGATGTCCTGTGTGTGTGAGAGCAGCGTCAGGGAGGTGGTGTGGTATGTTAACGGGAGGAGGCTTTCACAGAGTAGCCGCTTTGAGATGAAGTACTCTGAGGGCTCCTGCAGCCTCCTAATCCATGACCTGACAGACAGCGACAAGGGAGAATACACCTGTGAAATGACATCAGATGGAGGAGTCTCAAAATCCTCCTTCTCCTTCACCGGACAGGCGTTCCAGTCCGTATACATGAAGATCACTGCCTACCGTGAGCAGCAACTGGCACTTAAAGGTAAGAAACTACCTGAAGTATTTAGGCCAAACAGGTTTAGTGCATGTTAATTTTATTATATTTATATGCACAATTCTAACATACCTACTTGGAAGTCAGTCTAAACATTTACATGTGGACTGTTTCCCTACTAGCCTCAAAAGGATCAATGATGATGAGTCACAAGGAGTCATCGTCATCCATGAGCTCAGCCATGATGATGAAGAAAGAAATGCACGCCATGGAGGAGTCGTCCTCCTTCTCCTCCTCTTCCTCCACCCAGCAGGCAATGATGTCATCCATGATGGAGTCAAGCTCTTTCAGCAGCATGGCAGCTGAGATGAAGTTTGAGACCATGTCCATGTCAAGCATGTCCTCCACCTCTGAGTCATATGCCATGAGTTCCAGTAGCCTCGCAGAGATGGCCTCCCACATGGAAGGATCCTCCATGCGAGCAATAGGTAAGATAGAAATCTAGTCTTAATAAAATATTTTAATCTGATTTAAATGTTTACAGATTAAAAAGAAAGTCAAAATATCTCTTTCCTTTCCTTTGTGCATTGATGTAAATGTTCTGTGCCTCTTTCCAATTTCCAGGTTCTGCTCCCAGGATTGAAGCTTTGCCGGAGGACATCAGCATCGAGCCAGGTAAAGTCCTGACAGTGACCTGTGCCTTCTCCGGAGACGCCAAACACATCGAGTGGTCCTGCAGTGGCAAAACCATCGAGGTGACTGCTGGTGGCCGCTTCCATATCGAGACCACGGAGGACCTAACCACCCTCATCATCACTGGTGTGAAGGTGGAAGACGCTGGAACCTACACTCTCAAACTGTCCAATGAGCTAGGATCCGACACAGCAACTGTTCACATTAGTATTCGATCAGTGTAAAAACTAAAATGTAATCTTCCAATTTTCCCCTTTTCCCTACTTCCATGCCTTTTAATTTATTAATTGAGCAAAATAATATACTTGATAAAGATCTGGATTTCTGTCATTGTAAATATGAACTATTTTTGTACCAATCTTGACATTAATTTATGCCAAATTAGACAAAAGTCTAAAGTTGTTATAAAATGTGCCATATTGGATAACTATGACTTAGGATTTTTGATCCATTTTTCTGTGACATGTACATAATGTATATAGCCGAATTTAACGGTTATGGGAAATGTATGCATTGTTATTTATGACAATATTAACTGAAACAAAATGAAACTAAATGTGGTTTAACAGGAGAAAGTTTCACTTGGAACGAATACCCTGTCAAACTGAGAAACTAAACTCTGTGCCTCAACAATAAGTTGAAGTCTTAAGATTGCCTCAACAGGTAGAGAGGCTCCCTGTTGACGATAACTCAATCAGACAAAAACTATGAATGCACTGCTGGAGAAAAAGAGTGGTGCTGTTGCATTGTAACAAGAGTGTGAGATCCTGAGTGCTGTTTGCATATACCCTCATGTAAGCAGGACGACTGGACCTCGTGCTCTGACTGATTATGTCATACCGCCATTTCGATGACATGCTCACAGTGCGAGCGGCCTGCACTTCCTGAGCACAATGTTTTTTTCTTGTTTTGTGCTCTGTCTCTGGCAAACGACCGCTGGCTGGGGCTCTTCGGTAGTACCATCAACCTGGCCAATCAAATGAGTCCTTCCTGTGCTTGTTTGCAGAGGCAGAGCTGTCTCTTGGAGGTCTGCAGTGTGTTTGTGTGTTAGTTTTTAGACCTGTCTGTCAAGCTGGGCACCGCCAAGCAGACGTACCGCAGATGGAAAGACAACCACCTCTGCATTTGACAAGGACGGAATGATGTGTGGTCCTGCGTGTCGCCCCGCGCTTTGATTTGATTGAAGTTAGAGTTGTAGCATTGATTATTTTTCGCAGCCTCCTTGAGTTTTTTCTCCATTATTGATTTAATAAAGCATGATTATCAGCACACCAGGATGTCTGTTGTTATTTGTGTCTGTTTGCTTTTCTGTTCCTCTGTTTCATTTAGAAAATCAGAAACCTTTCCACACTGTTAATGAACACGGCTCAATTACAATGAATGATATGTAGTAAAAGTACTGCAGTATTATGAGCGATGTAGTATGCAGTATTACAGTAAAAGTACTGCAGTATTATGAGTGATGTAGTATGCAGTATTACAGTAAAAGTACTGCAGTATTATAGTGATGTAGTATGCAGTATTACAGTAAAAGTACTGCAGTATTATAGTGATGTAGTATGCAGTATTACAGTAAAAGTACTGCAGTATTATAGTGATGTAGTATGCAGTATTACAGTAAAAGTACTGCAGTATTATAGTGATGTAGTATGCAGTATTACAGTAAAGTACTGCAGTATTATAGTGATGTAGTATGCAGTATTACAGTAAAAGTACTGCAGTATTATAGTGATGTAGTATGCAGTATTACAGTAAAGTACTGCAGTATTATGAGCGATGTAGTATGCAGTATTACAGTAAAAGTACTGCAGTATTATAGTGATGTAGTATGCAGTATTACAGTAAAAGTACTGCAGTATTATAGTGATGTAGTATGCAGTATTACAGTAAAAGTACTGCAGTATTATAGTGATGTAGTATGCAGTATTACAGTAAAAGTACTGCAGTATTATAGTGATGTAGTATGCAGTATTACAGTAAAGTACTGCAGTATTATAGTGATGTAGTATGCAGTATTACAGTAAAAGTACTGCAGTATTATAGTGATGTAGTATGCAGTATTACAGTAAAGTACTGCAGTATTATAGTGATGTAGTATGCAGTATTACAGTAAAAGTACTGCAGTATTATAGTGATGTAGTATGCAGTATTACAGTAAAGTACTGCAGTATTATAGTGATGTAGTATGCAGTATTACAGTAAAAGTACTGCAGTATTATAGTGATGTAGTATGCAGTATTACAGTAAAAGTACTGCAGTATTATGAGCGATGTAGTATGCAGTATTACAGTAAAGTACTGCAGTATTATAGTGATGTAGTATGCAGTATTACAGTAAAAGTACTGCAGTATTATGAGCGATGTAGTATGCAGTATTACAGTAAAAGTACTGCAGTATTATAGTGATGTAGTATGCAGTATTACAGTAAAAGTACAGCAGTATTATAGTGATGTAGTATGCAGTATTACAGTAAAAGTACTGCAGTATTATGAGTGATGTAGTATGCAGTATTACAGTAAAAGTACTGCAGTATTATAGTGATGTAGTATGCAGTATTACAGTAAAAGTACTGCAGTATTATGAGTGATGTAGTATGCAGTATTACAGTAAAAGTACTGCAGTATTATGAGTGACAGCTTTCCACACTGTTAATGATAGACCTGATATGAATGCCATGTATACATAGTAGCCCATAAAATATATATCACATATTTCTTCATTGACACTATTTAATGTCAAACACTGAATTAAATACAGCAGATTTGTATGACTGCATTATACAATCACATTTACATTTTCTAGAGGTCCTGTGTGTCTTATACACATTTCTCCCGAAAATTCAACCTGACTTTTGAAATGTTGGGAATCTTCTCTAGAATTTAAAATAAAGTTATATATTATATACTATATATAATATTTGTATATACCGGTCAAAGGTTTTACAACACCCCAATTTTTCCAGTTTTTTATTGAAATTCAAGCAGTTCAAGTCCAATGAATAGCTTGAAATAGTACAAAGGTAAGTGGTAAACTGCCATAGGTTTAAAAAAAAAAAAAAGGTAAGGTTACCCAAAACTAAAAAATAATGTACATTTCAGAATTATACAAAATAGCCTTTTTCAGGAAACAAGAAATGGGTTAACAACTTAAAGCTGTTCTGCAGGTTGATCAAACCTTGAAAGTTGGTGCTACCAATTCCTACAGATGTCCCAACTCTTCTTGATTAGTTACAACCCCGTCTGTCTGCATGAAAGTAGTGTTGGAACACACTGGTACCATACCCTTGTGAGCATTATTTGAACAGTATTGTACTGCAGTGTACTGTGTTGCTATAACAATGGCAAGAAAAAGGCAATTAACAATGGAAGAGAGACAGACCATCATAACAGTTAAACATGTAAGGCTTTCCTACAGATAAACTGTCAGTGATACAGTTTCACTCGGAAACTGGGAAACTCTGACAGGAAGAGAAGACTTCCAGTTGCAGGTTTGACAGGTGGAGTTGCAGCTAGAAAGCATTGCTAAGACGTTTCTCATTTCTCCCCAAAATTCAACCTGACTTTCAAAATGTTGAGAATCTTCTCTAGAATTTAAAATAAAGTTGTGTGAGTTGGATCAATATTTTTATATACTCAGAGGGCTTTATAGAAATTGAGACCAGTTGGTTGGACATCATTTTCACAAATTAAACAGAACGCACCTGTAAATGTAAATAAATATGAACTGAATGAGACAGAGACATTAAGGAGAGGTTTGTGGATTGCAATTCTTTCAGCACCGACATTAAGGACAGATGTAGATAGGATGTATGTCTGACTTACAAAACACAACATTTCATTAACACAATGAAATGTCAGATAACAGAAAGAACTGGACAATACTTGCTGTATAGAAGTATATATGCAATACTTCCAACATTGTCCAATATGCTCCAGATGTTGCACACATGATGAAGGTCCTGTAACATGTGTCTGTGTTAATACGCAGCGCTGCAGCCGAACATCAAGGAGGAGCGAGCGCATGTTCATCGCTGCTGGTTTTTATTCACATTGAATCAAGTTTTATTGTTTAACATCCAACAAGCTGCTATTTTATTATTTAACCTCCGATGAAAACAGCAAAAAACACTGTTACTGAATACATTTAGTTACTAAACACTTCTGGAAAAGTGAAAAGTCAGTCTGTCTGGCCCTCTTCCTCCTTCTCTTCCTCCTCTTCCTCCTTCTCTTCCTCCTCCTCCTTCTCTTCCTCCTCCTCCTTCTCTTCCTCCTCTTCCTCCTTCTCTTCCTCCTCCTCTTCCTCCTCCTTCTCTTCCTGCTCCCCCTCCTTCTCTTCCTCCTCCTCCTTCTCTTCCTCCTCTTCCTCCTCCTCTTCCTCCTCCTTCTCTTCCTGCTCCCCCTCCTTCCTCCTCCTCCTTCTCTTCTTCCTACCCCTCCTTCTCTTCCTCCCTTTCCTTCTCCTCCTCCTTCTACTCTTCCTCCTTCTCTTCCTCCTCCTCCTCCTTATCTTCTTCCCCCTCCTCCTCTTCCTCCTACCCCTCCTCCTCTTCCTCCTACCCCTCCTTCTCTTCCTCCTCCCCCTCCTTCTCTTCATCCTCTTCCTCCTCCCCTCCTTCTCTTCCTCCTTCTCTTCCTCCTCCTCCTTCCCCTCCTCTTCCTCCTCCTACCCCTCCTTCTCTTCTTCCTCCCCCTCCTTATCTTCCTCCTCCCCTCGTTCTCTTCCTCCTCTTCCTCCTTCCCCTCCTCTTCCTCCTCCTCCTCCCCCTCCTTCTCTTCCTCCTCCCACTCCTTCTCTTCCTCCTCCTCCTCCTCTTCCTCCTTCTCTTCCTCCTCCTCTTCTTCCTCCTTCTCTTCCTGCTCCGCCTCCTTCCTCATCTTCCTTCTCTTCCGCCTCCTCCTTCTTTTCCTCTTCCTCCTCCCCCTCCTTCTCTTCCTCCTCCTCCTAATTCTCTTCCTCCACCCCCTCCTTCTCTTCCTCCTCCCTTTCCTTCTCTTCCTCCTCCCTCTCCTTCTCTTCCCCCTTCTCCTCCTCCTCTTCCTCCTCTTCCTCCTTCTCCTCCTCCTTTTCTTCCTCCTCCTCCTCCTCTTCCCTTCCTCCTCCTTATCTTCCTCCTCATCCTCCTTCTCTTCCTCCTCCCCCTCCTTCTATTCCTCCTCTTCCTCCTTCTCTTCCTCCTTCTCTTCCTCCTCCCCCTCCTCCGTCTCTTCCTCCTCTTCCTACTTCTCTTCCTCCTCCCCCTCTTCCTGCTCCCCCTCTTCCTCCTCCCCCTCCTTCTCTTCCTCCTCCTCCTCTTCCTCCTGCAGCAGCTCGGTGTTTTCTGGCAGCTGTTAAAAACAGTGCATAGGAGCTCCCAGTGAGGAGTGAGAGGAGGAGGAGGAGCAGGAGGAAGCCGACAGGAGGAGGAGAGTCCTGATGAATGCTCTGATTATTCAGATGAAGAAAACACCGTGAAGCAGGAAACCTCCTCAGAGTGAAGGCTGCTTTCCTGAAGTCTGGGAGTCAGAACTGTAAGTTGTCTTTTCCTTCACTTCATTTATTTATGTGACTGTTTAGATTCACTACGACACAAAACTCTGCTGTTGATTCATTTCACACATGCAAACCGAGACGTTCCTGCGAGGTTTTAACATTTCTGAGTTTTCTTTTTCTTTTTTTTAAACAAAACGACCCAAATGCTCAGGTGGGCGGAGTCACAACTAAACCGGCTGCACGCGGCTCAACAACACAAACAAAACAAACGCGACTCAATTACAATGAATGATGTGTAGTAGAAGTACTGCAGTATTATAGTGATGTAGTATGCAGTATTACAGTAAAAGTACTGCAGTATTATAGTGATGTAGTATGCAGTATTATAGTAAAAGTACTGCAGTATTATGAGTGATGTAGTATGCAGTATTACAGTAAAGTACTGCAGTATTATAGTGATGTAGTATGCAGTATTACAGTAAAAGTACTGCAGTATTATGAGTGATGTAGTATGCAGTATTACAGTAAAAGTACTGCAGTATTATAGTGATGTAGTATGTAGTATTACAGTAAAAGTACTGCAGTATTATAGTGATGTAGTATGCAGTATTACAGTAAAAGTACTGCAGTATTATAGTGATGTAGTATGCAGTATTACAGTAAAAGTACTGCAGTATTATAGTGATGTAGTATGCAGTATTACAGTAAAAGTACTGCAGTATTATAGTGATGTAGTATGCAGTATTACAGTAAAAGTACTGCAGTATTATAGTGATGTAGTATGCAGTATTACAGTAAAGTAGTGGTTTGGTCCTCTGACTGATATATTATTATTATGACATCATTAGATTATTAATAGTGAAGCATCAGTGTTAGAGCAGCATGTTACTGTTGTAGCTGCTGGAGGTGGAGCTAGTTTACACTACTTTATATACAGTTAGCTAGTTTAGTCCAGTGGTTCCCAACCTAGGGGTGGGGCCCCTCCAAAGGGTCACAGATAAATGTGAGGGCTGGTGAGATGATTAATGGGAAAGAAGAACAAACTAAGTTCTGATACACAAATGTGTTTTCAGTTTTTGGACTTTTTCTCTAATCTTTGATTTTTGCTGAAATATTGGATCATTTGAACATTTATTGAAATGAAAGCATGTGAGAAGTTTAGAGGGAAAAATCAGTATTTGGTGGAGCTGTTAACAACTCATAGACATCTGAAATGTGAGCCGACTACACACTGCTGTCTGGTTTCATCTTTAACAATGTGTTGTATTTATAAAGCTTGTTATATTATATATATATATATATTATATTATATTATCCATTGTGTCAAATCTGCATCTGAAAAGTAACTAAAGCTGTCAAATAAATGTAGTGGAGTAGAAAGTACAATATTTCCCTCTGAGATGTAGAAAGTAGCATCACATGGAAATACTACAGTAAAGTACAAGTACCTCAAACTATACTACAGTAAAGTACAAGTACCTCAAACTATACTGCAGTAAAGTATTGGTACCTCAAACTGTACTATAGTAAAGTACAAGTACCTCAAACTATACTACAGTAAAGTACAAGTACCTCTAACTGTACTACAGTAAAGTACAAGTACCTCAAACTGTACTACAGTAAAGTACAAGTACCTCAAACTTTACTACAGTATTTTAGTAAATGTATGACGTTACTATCCACTACTGTCAGCTCCCTGCATGTTGACACTGAACACATTTTGCTTCTGACCTGTTTAACATATATTTTGCACTTCAGCAGTAAATCCAGCAGGGAGGAAGCTATAAAACATCTGAGCTTCAAGTGTGCATTAAGAAGGGAAGTAAGATGTTTAAAATACAACAGGAAGCAGCAGCAGATTATAAGTGATACAATCAAACAGCAGCACTGACAGAGTGTAGTTTACTTCCTCAGAGCAGAAACTTAAAAGTGTGCAGAAACATCCCAGAATCCTTCATGTTCAGGTTGAATCTTTTATCGGAAGAGATTCCTTCTTGTCAGTCGACCGTTTCACAAACATCCTTCACAGCTAAACACCGGAGGGCCGAGCTTCTGTTTCCCACATTCATCCAGAGAGACAGTTCAGCTGCTCTGTGTCTCAGGCTTGGTCAGTAGGAGTGAAGCTGCAGAGCTTTAACAAGGAAGACTCAGAAGTTGTCAGGTACAGTGGAGGGTTTGTTTAATGCTGAAGCAACAGCTGGGTCAGATATGAGAGTCTAAGAGCTCATAAAACACTGATTACTGTTCTGAAGATGAATCCAGTGGAGTCCAAACGTCGTGAATGGGAAAAGCTGGATATCAGTTTACTTTGATACAAGTTGAGAAAGAAGGTGAAGCTCTCAGTGTAGCAGTCAGTCTACGTCCCAACCCTCACCTCTGATCACCAGCTTTGGGTAGTGACCCAAACAATGAGATGCTGGATCCAAGCAGAGAGGGTCTGGAGCCGGAGAGAAGGAGGTCTGGGTTTCACTGCTCAGCCTGGTGCCACCACGACTCCTCCGGTGGAGTCATGGTGGCAGGAAAAGAGGAAGGGAGGAAGGAAGGAAAGAAGGACAGAGGAAATAAGGAAGGTAGGGGGGAGGAAAGAAAGAGAAGGAGGGAGTCAGGAAAGAATGAAGGGAGGAAGGAAAGGGAGGGAGGGAGGAAGGAAGGACAGAAGGAATGGGGATGGAGGAAGGAAAGGAAGGAAGGAAGGAAGGAAAGGAGGGAGGGAAGAAGGAAGGAAGGACAAGGAAGGGGGATGGAGGAGGGAAAGAAGGTAAGGAGGGAGGAAGGAAGAAGGAAGGAAGGAAGGAAAGGAGGGAGGGAGGAAGGAAGAAGGAAGGAAAGGGAGGGAGGGAGGAAGGAAGGACAGAAGGAAGGGGGATGGGGGAAGGAAAGGAAGGAAGGGAGGAAGGAAGGAAGGAAAGGAGGGAGGGAGGGAAGAAGGAAGGAAGGAAGGACAGAAGGAAGAAGGAAGGAAGGAAGGAAGGAAGGAAAGGAGGGAGGGAGGAAGGAAGAAGGAAGGAAGGAAAGGAGGGAGGGAAGAAGGAAGGAAGGACAGAAGGAAGGGGTGTTATGGTGTCATTGTTCGTACTTTCTTCTTTGTCTTTGTGCTGTAATGTATGTTTTGTGTCAGTAGTTTCATATGTTACTGTTGAGTTTGATGTATTTTAAAGGCCCATCTTAAACAGGCATTAGCTTAGACTATAAATGCAGTCGTATGTGCTGTTAGTGCGAGGTTTACACTAATAAATATTAAATTACAAATAAGGTAGAAACAGACTGAGTCTGTTAGCATGATATCATATATGTAGACATCAACTGATTTTAAATGTTTCACCTGGAAAAAATAAAATACCTGTTACGTTTGTCTTTAAAATCAGTGACTGAAAAGGCAGCTTTATTTATATAGCTTCATACACAGTCAATGTGCTTTACATAAAACAAACATTTAACAGTAAGAATTAGAAACATAAAACATAAAACTGACAGAAAAATTACAAAATGTTGAATGTTGAATGATGGTACCTTTGCTGTGAAAGAACAAAAGAACAGAAACAGTCACTAACAGTATTTAACTGAGGTAACAGTAACAGTGAGAGAAACCTGCAGCTCATGATGAGCTGAGTTGGCCGTTTCTCTCTCTGCTGTCATTGATCTGATACTGAGTGAGTTTCTGCATCTGTGTAACAACTGAGCTGCTGACTGCAGACATTCACAGCGCAGTGTGTGTCACTGGTCTGGTATCTGTGTTGGCATCATTACAAGGCTGCCTGTCAGTTATCTGTGTGAGAACAGGTGAATATAGAGTTAGCTCCATTGATCTTCATTGATCAGCTGCTCAGAAATACAAATGTCAGATGTCAGGAGGGAATTCTTTGGTCAGTTTCCTGCTTCGCTGCGTCTGAGTTCATTACAACACCGACCCTGCAACATATCATACAGGAAGTTAGTGGAGACAGCTAGTATAAGGGCTGGGTATAGTTTAACAATGATAATACCAGTAAAGTACCAACCAGGCGGGGAGCTCCGGTCCTCTGAAATGAGGCCAACGTGGAAGTAACTTAAAACTGCATTCTATCAAAAGGCCACCAGGGGGCGACCGTTTTGGTGTCAAAAGGACTTCCGTCTCTATACAAGTCAATGGAGAATTCACCAACTTCTCACTTGATTTCTAACCTCAGTAAACGTTTTCAAAATGTGTTTATGGTCTCAATCGCTAGTTTAAAGCCTTCTTCAATGCAGTATGATGTTCATTTGGGACATTTTGGCCTCCCTGATTTTATATGTGACGATAAAGCAGGGTATGCATTAGGGCGTGGCTACGTCGTGATTGACAGGTTGATTGGTTCACAGGATCAGGAGGGCGCCTCATGCTCCTCCTGATGCCCATATAAGTAGAATCTGTGTTTTTATTTTTCCCAGCATGCACCTGATATTTTCAAGATGGCGCTGCTCAGATCCGATACTATTGGCCTCCGAGCAGCAGCCCATAAACCAATGTGTGACGTCACGGATGTTACGTCCATTTCTAATATACAGTCTATGGATGAAACCCAAGAACCCTTAAAATGATACTGATACCAACTGACTACTTTATTTGATAGCCATTAACACATTTAGTGAACTTGCTGTTATCGTGTAGAGTAACAGACGGTTCCCAAACGCCTCAGAGAAACAATGAAAGATGCTTTTTTCAGTATGTGTACAGTCTAGGCTGTTACCTCAGGAAAAAAGCTGCAACTTTTCACTGACTGAACAGACCCAACAATCATGCATCATCTCAGACCTCGTCCGCCCACGCCTGCTGGAGTCCTGATGTGTTAAACAGAACTCTGCTGGGTCAGATCTGGTCTGTGAGTAACAGGATCAACTTTATTTATTGACTCCAGGGACTCATGTTGTCCAGCATTTCAAAGTTAGGCACGTGCTTCCTGACAGAGTCTTGAAAATGTAAATATCTTGAAAACCTTGATGCAGGGACATTATGAACAGCTTTAACTGCAAGTGAGGTAAAGTTGACATTAATATAAAGATAATCTATGTCACAAATACCTCATTGCTTCCAAGTAGAAGTAATCAACTAACCTTCATGAGCCATCAAAATCTCAAGACCTGTATGGTTCTTTTGACTTGAAATGATATGTTGAATTAAATTAGTTAAATTATGTTTCCAAAGATAATCAACATGTTGGCATATTTCCCAGCATGCATTGTTCATCAGGTAAAACTTATTTTTTTGTAGTTTGAAGAAAACGTACATGAAGGAAACTGTGTCTACTAGATAGATAGATGTCAACTTTATTGATCCCCTTGGGGAAATTTAGGGTCCAGCAGCTTAATACACAAAAGTAATTAAAGAACAATAAACTAAAAATTAAATACTAAATAAAAAAACAACAAGGTCTGAGGCTGAGGCTGTGTGATAAAGTGCAAAAATAAAATTAAAATTAAAATATAGTGCAATATACAAGTGAATTTAGTGAATGTAGTCCAGGCTGTGGGGGGGGGGGGGGGTCCTTTTATTGCCAGATTGTACAGTTGTACGGCCCTGGGGACAAATGAGTTACTCAGTCTGTCAGCATGACAGTGAGCGTAGTCTCCAGCTGACCTTCAGTGTCCATGATGATGAGCAGTTTGTACAGGGTCCTTTTGTCTGTGACTGAAGTGAAGCTCTCCAGTTCAGCTCCCACAACCGTTACGCTACTCTGGAACCACAGGAACTACATTAGGAACTGTTGAACTTCCTGTTTGTGTTTCAACCACATCTGAGGAACCTAATTAGACCTACGAGGAGTTAATCAAGGAAACACCCGCACAGATCTATTCAGTTGTTTGTTTTTCCTGCTGATGAGACGAATAAATGAAAAGCAGAAATATAGAGAGCGTCTGTCAGCAGTTACCCACCTGCTGAGTGTTTGATGGCTCAGAGCGTAACTGCTGAGCCACGACCGAAACAATTAGAAAATAACATTTTATTTCTCTCTTTCAGCAGCTTTGTTCTCCACCGCCGCTCCCTCTCTTCATTCACCCTCCAGCTCATTCCACCACTGCCTCTCTCTAAAGTTTATCCAATCTAACTCTAACCCTTTAATACATGTTAACCCTCCTGTGGAAGAAGGAAGGAAGAGAGGAAGAAGGAAGGAAGTGAGGGAGGGAGGGAGGGAAGAAGAAGGAAGGAAGGAAGGGAGGGAGGGAGGGAAGAAGAAGGAAGGAAGGTAGAGAGAAAGGAAGGGTGGAAGAAGGAAGGAAAGGAGGGAGGAAGGGAGGAAGAAGGAAGGGAGGAAGGGAGGAAGAAGGAAGGAAGGAAAGGAGGAAGGAAGGAATGAAGGGAGGAAGAAGGAAAGGAGGGAGGAAGGAAGAAGTGAAGGGAGGAAGCAAAGAAAGGAAGGAAAGACGGAGGAAAGAAGGAAGGAAGGTAGGAGGGAGGGAGAAAGGAAGGGAGGAAAGAAAGAGAAGGAGGGAGGGAGGAAGGACAGACTGAAGGAAGGAAGGAAGGAAGGAAAGAAGGAACAGTCAAAACAGACGGGGTCAATTTGACCCGGGAGGACGACATGAAGGTTAAAGTAAAAGAACCAAACTGTGATGAAGGTATAGTGGATTCAGCTCCACTAACAACTGCAGTGATAATAATCTGAGAGCAGCTTTGCATGTTATCTCTGGTCTGACTGTGCAAAGCAACAACTGCAACCACAGCTGCAGGTTAATCGAGTCGAATAATAAACTGACTCTTCAAATTAAGAACATTTTCTTAATTTAAGACTTTCTTCACACTTTCTCTGTAGGAAACATCTACATATTTAACTGTTTTTGTATAATTTTCAGTTTTGGGTAACCTTACCTTTTCTTTTTAAACCTCTGGCAGTTCACCACTTACCTTTATACCATTTCAAGCTCTTCATTGGACTTGAACTGTTTGAATTTAAATAAAAAACTGGAAAAATTGGGGTGTTCTAAAACTTTTGACCGGTAGTGTAGAAAGAATATAAACAGAAACACATTTTTAGCAATGATCCCTCAAACACAGTCATGATCATTTACAGTTTAACAATAAACTTTATTGTGTAAAGTTCTCTGACATCAGAGCACTGAAACAGTAAACTACACTGGGAATTTAATCATTATAATTTCCTATTAATAAAAAAAAACATGCATAAATTATATATCATATATCAGCCAATACGATCCATTGGTTGACTGATGTATCGCTCGGGATCAAACTGGGTCACATTTGAACTTTTTTGTGTGCAGGATTTTGATAAAAACATATTTCGAGAACATAAAGTGTGTCTGAGAGAGAAGCTGATTCAAAGGTCAGCTGTTGTTAGTTAACTGATAATTAGCAAATGTTAAGATGGTGAACAGAATCTTCACTCTAATCCACGTTGACATTTTGGTTAAAGGCAGTTCATGTATTAGAATAGAAGAATGTGGCTGGTGGTGTTGTGGCAGGCTGGGGGAGCGATGTGACACGGCTGGTTTTATATAAAGAGAGAAATGTGTCTGGAAATAATCACACAATCAAAGGATTACTGACATAAACACATGCTGTGTAGTGTCTGGTTTAAAGCTGCGGCTCTGATGTGGACTTAATAGGAAGCAAAGGTCGACACTTTAATAAAAAATGGCATTTAAAAACAATAAAAGTGCCCCGAGTGCAGAGGTTTTAAAGCCATGTAAGGCAGCCAGAGAATGTGTGTGTGTTAGCAGCGTGTTTGAACTGTGACGGCAGGAAAGCTAACAGCAGCTGGATGTTTGGTCAGACAACATTTGCCTGCTGTTTCACACAGATAACACTGTTTGGTCATTGAACAAACTTCCAACCAACACAACATGAACTCCTGACAGTCTGAAATCAGCGTTCAGACTGAGCATGCTCAATGACCAGGAGCTGTGGGTCAGAGATGCCAGCATGATGAAGCCACTTCAAAAACCTGTGCATAATATTTAATATGCAACTTTGCATTACTATGTAAGCTGACGTCAACTCGTCACACATACCCTTGAACAGGCATCTGTTCTGTAGGTGGTTGCTAAGGCGGTTGCTAAGGCGGTTGCTAAGGTGTCTCCACTCTCATATCTCAGATGTGATTCAGCTCTAATGTACGGGTGTGATTTGAGAAGTTGAACATTTGCAGTAAAGAAGAAAAAAGAAGTGAAATCCTGCTGCTATAGAAATATAAACCTGGAAATGTGAAGTGGAAACATTAACAGACAATTTTAACAGTATAGAACAAAACACCCTGAGGTTGGGCTTTATGTAGACTACATACACATACAATAACAAGATTAGAGAGAAAGTCCAAAAACTGAAAACACATTAGTGTATCAGAACTTAGTTTGTTCTTCTTTCCTCTCCCATTAATCATCTCACCACCCCTCACATTTACCTGCTGACCCTTTGGAGGGGCCCCACCCCTAGGTTGGGAACCACTGGACTAAACTAGCTAACTGTATATAAAGTAGTGTAAACTAGCTCCACCTCCAGCAGCTACAACAGTAACATGCTGCTGGAAAAACACTTTTCTATTAAACACTGGTTTATTTAAATGCACCAGTAGTTATTCATTTATAAACATGTATGTTTATACTCCAAAACTTTCTCAATTTACTTTTAATTGAAACACAATAAAACATATTAAACCTGAACCAGTGAGTCAGGTTAATGGTTAACGGTCCAGTAATGATTTAACTGAACTGGATCGCTATATTAACTCAGACTGGGTTCAGTTAGGCTGAGTTTATATTAAACCTTTTAAAAGAATACAGTAACTTTACATATTTAATACAGTGTGTAGCTGTGTGCTAATAGACTGCTGCACCAGAGTCACACTGGTCTGTAAACACTAAACATCACAGCAGCTAGTGTCTGAAATACTTCTGATCAACACACTGAATCATGTTTCTGTACATCATCGTTAACGGCTCTATTTTCATTAGCTGCAGACTCAGCTGCTATATATATATATATATATATATATATATATATATATGCTTTATTCATTCATTGTTATCTTTATAGTTATAGTTTTAGTTCTTAGTGTTCTCCTTATAAGGTCAAACATGTGGAGCGAGTCACATGTTGGCATGTTCACCGCTCATCACCCAGAACATCATGGTTCTACTTTCATGCTTCATATCTGTTAATCCCTCGTAACACACACACACACACACACACACTCACTCATTCACACACACACACACACACACACACACACTCATTCACACTCACTCATTCACACTCACTCACACACACACACACACACACACACACACACACATTCTACATCTAAGTTTTGCAGGTCTGTAGAATTAAAGAACATTAATGTCCATATTTACATTATTACTTGTTATCTAAAACAGCAGGTGCAGTTTTTATTGTCTAATATTGTGAAATACTAAAACATTTATATGATTTATCAGTTTTTAATGGCAGTTAAATGAATGAAATGTTTATATTTTATTAGTTTTTTCTCTCTGACAGCAGGATGAGTGACGTCCGGTTTGCTTCAGCTTCCTCCTCTGTCGCCATGGTAACAACAGGCCCATTACCAGGATGCAGTTCCCTCAGCAACGAGCCTCCAGCCTTCGTTCTGCCTCCACGCAATGCCCGAGTCTCTCTGGGAGCGGACGCTCGACTGGAGGGAAAGGTGGGATGCTTCTGACTTACAGTTTATCTGAATTCATCTGTTCCTCCAACGTGATTTTATCATCGTAACATCAGTCCTGCCTTTAATGAGCTCATGTTTGGTGCGGTTCAGACGACTCCTGGTGTTGATGGTACGAGATGTACGGTCAGTTCTGTGCATTTTAAAGGAAGGAAACAAGATGTTTTGTCAAAAATGAAGTATAAATGAATAGTTATCACCAGGCGGGGAGTTCCGGTCCTCTGCAATGAGGCCAACGCGGAAGTAACTTAAAACTGCATTCTATCAAAAGGCCACCAGGGGGCGACCGTTTTTGTGTCAAAAGGACTTCCGTCTCTATACAAGTCAATGGAGAATTCACCAACTTCTCACTTGATTTCTAACCTCAGTAAACATTTTCAAAATGTGTTTATGGTCTCAATCGCTAGTTTAAAGCCTTCTTCAATGCAGTATGATGTTCATTTGGGACATTTTGGCCTCCTTGATTTTATATGTGACGATAAAGCAGGGTATGCATTAGGGCGTGGCTACGTGGTGATTGACAGGTTGATTGGTTCACAGGTTCAGGAGGGCGCCTCATGCTCCTCCTGATGCCCATATAAGTAGAATCCCTGTTTTTATTTTTCCCAGCATGCACCTGAAATGTTCAAGATGGCGCTGCTCAGATCCGAAACTATTGGCCTCCGAGCAGCAGTCCACAAACCAATGGGTGACGTCACGGATGTTACGTCCATTATATATACAGTCTATGGTTATCAACTAAGATGTTAAGATAATGATTGGTTTAATGTATATTAAAACTAATTTATCCTTAACTTTGAAATCGGTATGATTGAGTTTAAACTCAAAAAGAAAGTTTGGATTCAAATACAACGAATTTCCAAAATTACATTAAATATTGTTTAAATTTTAATTTGTTAGTGATTTTATAAAAAACGAACATAGTCAATATAACTTCTCTTTATTAGAGATGTTTCCAACCCTGAGTCCTTGACTAACCATTGGGTAGAATGGCCCTTATATCTTAATGCAACATGAACTACCCTTTGTATAAATAGTATAACTATATAGAAAACTTCTGCTATCTTCATTTTAAGTGGAAGTGAAAAAAGGTTCAAATTCAAAATGTAAAATGTCCTAATGATAAAAAAAATGAGGTACAGCAAAAACAGTGTCTGTCACACCTCAAAGAGAGGAGAGGAAGACATGAGATTAAAGAGAAGAGCATGAGAGATAAGAGGGATTAACATTTCTTCAGTCTTGTGATCAGTTGACCTGACAGAGTTCATTAATGAAGTTATTGTTTGGTATATTTCCTGTTTAACTGCGTTCTGCTCCGTTTGTTTATGTCAGCTTTCACTTTGTTCATCATTCACTTTTTATACTGTTTTTTTTTTCCATCTACAACTGCTTTTCATTTTCTTTTACCAGCTTTAGAACAAACAACTCAATAACTTCACGTTTTCATGCCAACAGTATTGTTTTTGGTTTTGTTTGGCGGTGTCCCAAATTACACTGATTCACCCACTGACAATGTCCTTATGAGCTATCAGGACATTGTGGTGAGACATTGTGGTGAAACCCGTTTATATGGAAAGGGCATGAGGAGGCAGAGGAGGAAAAAAAGAAAGGAGGGAGTTAATAACAGGAGAAGGTAGAGAAAGAAAAAGAAAAGGAGACAGGATGCATCCTGATCTTGTGACTCAGTGGGGCGTTCAGGGTCTGTGTATCCAGAATCCCACAGCGCCTGAACGCAGCATCAGTCCACACCAAGAAGGGACAAGATTAATTGAGCTGCAAGGCCTCATGGGAATTGTGGTTAAAGCCTTCAAACAGTTGAAACATCTGCCCGCCACATGCTGCACACACACACACACACACACACACACACACACACGCACACACGCACAAAAGATGCTGATGCTGAATATTGTGTTAGTTGCAAAGTACATGTTCACAACCAGCAGCGTTATGTAGTGTTGTAGTAATGAAGACGGGTCTTCAGACCACATTTTAAAGAATGTGTAAAGTGAGTTCAGACATTTTCTTTTAAACACATTAAATAGGTCATAAATCTATTTCTAAAAAAGGTGTAAAAAGCATTTTAACCATTTAGATTTGAATTGTGGAGCTAGACTTCACAAACTGATAGCATGAAAGCAATGTAAAAAAGTTACGTTAGCAATAAACAAGTGACGTTTGAGATGAAGAGTAACGTTAGCATTAAAAAAATAACATAAGTATGAAAAAAGCAATGTTAGAATTAATGTTGGTTGAGCTTGATCTCTCAGAAATATGTGACGATGGCAACGACTTCTTAACACTGAATTCCGTGATGGGACACGCAATGTGTCAAAGTTACGTGTCCCCATCACGGAATCCTCTTTCGTGGTGGACACACGGATTCCCCGGTTCAACAACATCACGTAGTGGGCGGTAATTACTACTGTTTTCTAATCTATAAATCTTTTATTTAATCGTTATATTTAATAGTCATTTAACTGAATTTATTATAGTGCATTAAATACGATTTTTTTGTTGTCTAAAAAACAGGTTGTGTTTGATATAACTGTCATTTTGGTGTAATGAGGTAGTTATATTTATTACAGCTGGACTTTACCTTTACGTTATTAAAAAGGGAAATACTGTCCTCTTTTAGCATTTTACCACATGAATAATAATATAATCAATAGTTTTATAGGCTGTTATTAGAATGAACCAATAAAGAGAATTCCCATTGATTTTACATTGGTATTGTTTCCGTGATGGGAACACGTACATTTCACACATTGCGTGTACTAACCACGAAATTCAGTGTTAGCAGGGGTCGTGCTCCTGTCACGTATTTCTGTGAGATCAGGTTGTGTTGGTTATATTATTGAACACTATCATTGAAAAGTAACGTTAATATTAAACAAGTAACGTTAGAGTTATAAAAGTAGCTTTTATAAAGAAGTTAGCAGCTAGCATTAGCATTAGCAAAGTGCAGAAAAAAATGGAGTAGGATCCAAATTAAAAAGTAACGTTAGCTTTTAACACTTCTCTGTCTTTCAGGTGCGAGGTCATCCTGAGCCCCAGATCACATGGTACAGGGACGGCAGGGCTGTGATTGGTGGAGAGCGCTGTGTCATGGAGAGAGGTGGACGGGGCACCTTCAGCATGCTGGTGGGCGGAGTCAGAGAAGAAGACCTGGGCTGCTACACCTGCCAGGCAACCAATCAGGCGGGGAGCCGTCAGGTTACTGTGGAGATCCTTCTGGAAGGTTTGAACTCTGTAATACTACTAATACTACTACTACTACTATTAATACTACTTCTACTACTACTATTACTACTACTTCTACTACTACTACTATCAGTAGTACTACTACTACTACTACTATCACTACTACTATTACTACTACTACTTCTAACACTATCAGTACTACTACTACTACTGCTACTATCAGTACTACTATTACTACTACTACTTCTAACACTATCAGTACTACTACTATCACTACTACTACTGCTACTGCTGCTACTAATACTACAACCTGATCTCACAGAAATATGTGACAGGAGCACGACCCCTGTTAACACTGAATTTCGTGGTTAGTACACGCAATGTGTGAAATGTACGTGTCCCCATCACAGAAACAATACCAATGTATGTATTTCGTGGTGGACACACGGATTCCCGGTTCATTCTAATAACAGCCTATAAAACTATTGATTATATTATTATTCATGTGGTAAAATGCTAAAAGAGGACAGTATTTCCCTTTTTAATAACGTAAATGTAAAGTCCAGCGGTAATAAATATAATAACTACCTCATTACACCAAAATGACAGTTATATCAAACACAACCTGGTTTTTAGACAACAAAAAAATCGTATTTAATGCACTATAATAAATTCAGTTAAATGATTATTAAATATAACAATTAAATAAAAGATTTATAGATTAGAAAACAGTATTAATTACCGCCCACTACGTGACGTTGTTGAACCGGGGAATCCATGTGTCCACCACGAAAGAGGATTCCGTGATGGGGACACGTAACTTTTACACATTACGTGTCCCCATCACGAATGTAGTAGAACAGCAACTACTACTACTATTACTACTACTACTACTACCGCTGTTACTAATACTACTAATTCTACTACTACTACCGCTAGCTGACTCCCATTCAAAAAACTTCAGCTTCTCTCTTGAAACACTGAGTCAGTCATTGTTTACAGCAAGTCATTCTGGTCTTAGTCTCTACATTCAGGCCCTCTAATAAGTGTGCTGGTGGTCATTTTGGAAAATTATTGCTTCAAATGAAGACTTATAGAAGCTTTGATGCCAGCTGAATGATTGATGGCTGTGATTGACAGTTTGCTCACCTGTTGCTCCGTAACTTTATTTTACTGAGTTTAATGTGTTTCCAGAGCATGAAAGGCAACACATGCTTCTTATTTGGAAGGTCTTGGCTCCAAACAGCAAAGATGCCACCAAATATAAGCTGCAACTCTGGGCTTCAAACTGGCTCCAATATAAACTGAGCTTCAATTATACCCTAGTTCCTCCTGTGGAAATGCAGGTAGCAAGAAGCGTTTCAAACAATGAGGTTGAATTGTATCAAATGCAGATGAAAATGCAGGAAAAGAGCTGTGGCATGTGTTTCAGGTTTGTGGAGGTGTTTGGAGAGGAGATGCTTCTAACACTGTTAACTCTGACTTCATTAATCCTGCAGTTTCCAAACATGACCTCAGCGATATTCCTCATAAAACCTTGTCCATGTGTGTACCGCCGTTATTCAGTGCAGCGAGCCGGCTTAAAGGTTTAGAGTTTACTGCGTCGTAAACAGCTCGATGGGGGCTTCCTGTTTTCTAAACACAACCAGACGGAGCCGGTATCTTTCCCCGTGTCGAACCTCTGCAGCAGCTTTCTTCAGACACAGTTGACACTTTAAAAAAAAAATTATGTTTTCGGGCTTTTTTGCCTTTATTGGACAGTTGGTTGCAGAGAGGCCGAAAGGAAACAAGGGGAGAGAGACAGGGACCCTATTATTAATATTACTTTAAAGAAACTTTTTTTTAAAAAGTTGTTCTTTTTGGCCATTTTGTCTTTATTTGTTTAGTAATAGCAGAGAATCAGACAAAGAGGGTGATGACCTGCAGCAAAGCTTCCCAGCAGGAATCCCTTTAAATACCTTATTCATGCCAATATTAACAATAAGACAATAAATAATAAATAAATAAATAATAAATCACCTGACTCATTACAAGTGCATTTGGCTGAATGCAATAGTAACTGAGGGACGGTGAGTGTAAATGTCTCTTTTATGTGTAATGGAACAATGTGTATTTTTTTTTACTTATTGTATTGTTTCATCCGTCTTTTAATCTATTAATCGCTATTCTATACCTATGATCAATACTGGAATACTGTTTGCATTATTGTGCAAAGAATGATGAAAATAATCATATAACTACAAAAAAGGGAAAGAAAGAAAAAACAACTTTAAATGCGAAATTCTTCTAAACTCTAATGGGTTTTTTTCCACCTGCAGAAACTTCTGGGAAAAAATATGGCTTCCCGTCCTCCATGAAAACAGGGTGAGCTCTTAAAGTATCTGTCTTCTCCTCCTTAAAAGAAATACCAATACGACAATGTAAAAATACTCCTTTAAACGTTAAAGTCCTGCATGAAAAACCTGCCAACAGTAAAAGTACTGCAGTATTATAGTGATGTAGTATGCAGTATTACAGTAAAAGTACTGCAGTATTATAGTGATGTAGTATGCAGTATTACAGTAAAAGTACTGCAGTATTATAGTGATGTAGTATGCAGTATTACAGTAAAAGTACTGCAGTATTATGATTGATGTAAAAATGTAATGTAAAAAAAAGCAAAACAAATAGGAATTTAAAGTGGATTTAAAGTGCCCTTTGAAGTCAATTGGTTTAAATCCAATAAACTGAGAAAATTAAAGGGAATTATGACTATTTTCCTAAAGAAATTGGGAATTGTGTATGGTTGAGTTGAGTTCATCTCTTTGAAGTTTGTATTCTGGTACCAATAATGTGCTTTCTGCCTACTATTAGTACTCCAAAATCCCAGGAAATTATCAAATGAAAGGATCTGTAAAATAAAGCTTTATCAAAACTGTGAAAATACAACCGACCAGTTACGTGCATCAATGCTCACAGCTGTACTTTTCATGGTTCCAGGTATCGCTCTGCGGTGGAGAACAGGCCCAGTATTTGGGGTGAAAGTCCGCCAAGGTTTGTCTCCAAACCGGGTCGAGTGTTTACCAAACTGGGACAGACTGGAAAGTTCTCTGCCAAAACCACAGGACGCCCTCAACCCCAGGTCACATGGTTCAAGGTGGGCGGAGCTAAACAGACATTTCAATAGCGTCTGCGTCAAAAAATGATTTTCAATATTCATAACAAAACAAGCTTTAACTGCACAAGGAGGGAAGAAGGAAGGAAGGGAGGAAGAAAGAATGAAAGGAGGGAGGAAGAAAGGAAGGAAGGGAGGAAGAAAGAGGGAAGGAGGAAGGAAGGGAGGAAAGGAGGGAGGAAGGAAGACGGAAGGAAAGGAGGGAAGAATGAAGGAAGGAAGGTAGACGTTAGGAAAGGAAGGAGGAAGGAAGGGAGGAAGAAGGAAAGAAAGGAGGGAGGAAGAAGGAAGGAAAGGAGGGAGGAAGGAAGGGAGGAAGGAAGACGGAAGGAAAGGAGGGAGGAAGAAGGACTGTTTTGTACTTATTATGCCTTTTTTATGACGACATATGGGTCATTAATTTAATGATTGTCTCTCTTTCAGGAGGAGGCGGAGCTTCAGACTGGTGGGCGGGTCACTATGTATGAGCGCTCTGGCCTGCACTTCCTGGAGATAAAGGAAGTGTGTCTGGAGGATGCAGGAAGTTACACATGTTCTGTCAGCAACAGCGCCGGGACGGCAGCCGCCACTGCTGAGCTGAGTGTCCAGAGTAAGACGACCAATCAGGGTTACTAAAGTACTCTGATATAAAACACAGACAATCAAAGTGTGACTGAGGAGTAATTATTTCTGTCCTGATGTTTGTCCTCACAGGTCCTCCTGATGGCTCCGGCAGGTGAGTCAGTGTTCTATCGAAGGTCCTACCATCGTTATGCTGATGAGCTCAGGTGGGGAGTTCCGGTCTTCTGAAATGAGGCCAACGTGGAAGTAACTTAAAACTGCATTCTATCAAAAGGCCACCAGGGGGCGACCGTTTTGGTGTCAAAAGGACTTCCGTCTCTATACAAGTCAATGGAGAATTCACCAACTTCTCACTTGATTTCTAACCTCAGTAAACGTTTTCAAAATGTGTTTATGGTCTCAATCGCTAGTTTAAAGCCTTCTTCAATGCAGTATGATGTTCATTTGGGACATTTTGGCCTCCCTGATTTTATATGTGACGATAAAGCAGGGTATGCATTAGGGCGTGGCTACGTGGTGATTGACAGGTTGATTGGTTCACAGGTTCAGGAGGGCGCCTCATGCTCCTGCTGATGCCCATATAAGTAGAATCTGTGTTTTTATTTTTCCCAGCATGCACCTGAAATTTTCAAGATGGCGCTGCTCAGATCCGATACTATTGGCCTCCGAGCAGCAGTCCACAAACCAATGGGTGACGTCACGGATGTTACGTCCATTTTATATACAGTCTATGGATGAAACCCAGTTGTCTTATTCATAGGGAATCTTTGTGAACTTCACAATCTCAGGTTCTCGATGTTCGATTTGATTCAAAACCAATTCTTGATAGAATGAATAGTTGTTTGTATCAGTTTCTTCAGGATTTTGCAGAGTTTTGTGATTATAGCATCTAAACCTGCAGCAGCGTATTTGCAATGTTCACATGATCTTTTTCTGGTAAAATTGCGGGAAATTGGGAAAAATGCAAGCAAAGGAAAATAATGATCTTTTTAAAACTACTTGCAATGAAGACTCATGTGATCACTTCCTTGAATAAAAACGCAGACTGCATATCACAGATACAAATATAGTTTATTGCCAATTTTAATGACATTTCTGGACATGAGATCCATCAAAGTTATGTAAAATAGAAAACCCTGTACTTGAGTTCCATTTATTGTACATACATATGTGACAGTGTATACATACATATAGTATGTGTAAATTCAAGTATCTGTGAATGGGAGGAATGAACTAATAAAGGTTAAATAACTTCAGTCCTCTGTTCACCAAGAAAGTCCAAAAGAGTCCTAAATCACATCAGTGACATGAAGATTCTTCAAAATCCTGCAGGACCGTCCGACCAGCTGAGGAACCACGAACCAGGGACAGAACTCTGACAGTGGATGATAGTGCTCCCAGTGCTTCCAGTGGTCCCAGTGCTCCAAGGGCTCCAAGTGCTTCCAGTGCTCCCAGGGCTCCCAGTGCTCCCAGTGCTTCCAGTGCTCCCAGTGCTCCCACAGAGAAGCCCCTCCCTCAGCCTCGACAGGGAACCTCCTGGAGGAGCAGACAGCTCCCCCTAGTGTCTGAGAAGAAGACTTCAGCTGCTCCATCTGCTGGAATTTTTCAGGTTTGGTTGTAATTACTGAATATTTATTAACAGTAATAAACCATGAAATATAAGAAAATATACTTAAGACTATAGAATGATGGTAAGACACAGACCAGGTCAATTTGAATGTAAAATATATTTATATCAGTTTATTCTGTAAGATACAGCAGGGACACCAATACGGTTCAACCAGAGACCATTTTTTGTTGTTGTTTTTTCGTTTGTCTGCATGTCCAGTCTCCTGTGAGTCCTGCTCTGCTTCAGACCGGTCCAGTCCAGCAGACAGCAGCGGCATTAGACAGCAGCAGCAGGTATAGAAAGACATCAAACTTTCACAGAAATATCAGATCATCAGACAGAACATTAGAAGATCCTTCATAATGTTTACAATGGAAGTGATAGAGGGATAAATCCACAGTCCTCCTT
This sequence comes from Scomber scombrus, assembly GCF_963691925.1. Classification (NCBI taxonomy): domain Eukaryota; kingdom Metazoa; phylum Chordata; class Actinopteri; order Scombriformes; family Scombridae; genus Scomber; species Scomber scombrus. The sequence goes on from NC_084982.1 coordinate 30,082,527, forward strand.
CTGTGGAAACATGGATTTAAAAGTTGATCTGAAGCTAATATGAAGCTTCAGCGTCAACAGTAGTATGTGTGTGTTTCAGGGCTGTGAGGAGGTCGGGGTTGGGGTCCAGTCTGCGGTTCGAAGCCATTCCTCTGGACCAGGAGGCTACAGAGGGAGCACAGGTCACATTCACCTGTCAAGGTAATCCAGGATCAAATAAAAACCCTTGATTTGTTTTATCTTGATGAGGTCTTACCAATCTCCCCTCTCACTTGCTATCAGTCTCATCAGCTGCTGTTGCTACGGTTACATGGCTGAAGGACGGGGGTCAGGTGAAACCCGGACCAGGTCTGCAGCAGAGACAGGATGGCACCCGTCTCACCCTCAACATGGAGAGAGTGACACAGGCTGACCGCGGCAACTACAGCTGTCAGCTGATCACTGCTGATGGACAGAAGGTTACCTCTGCAACATGGACGCTGTCTGTCAACAGTAAGAACTATTATTCTCAAAGTAAGACTTCCTCTCTCTCAGGTGTGTCCTCTCTCTCTCTCTCTCTCTCTCTCTCTCTCTCTCTCTCTCTCTCTCTCTCAGGTGTGCCTTTTCTCTCTCTCTCAGGTGTGCCTTTTCTCTCTCTCTCTCTCTCTCTCCCTCTCTCTCTCTCAGTGTTTTCTCTGTCTCAGGTGTGTCTTCTCTCTCTCAGGTGTGCCTTCTCTCTCTCTCAGGTGTGTCTGGGCAGCCTCCAGTGTTCGTCAGCGCTCTGCAGGGCTGTTGTGTATCGGAGGGTCAGACTATCAGCCTGCAGGTCTCTGTTGAGGGAAAACCTGCTCCAGGTGTCAGCTGGTTGCATAACGGTCAGTACTGTCATGGTTTCACTGTGTGGTGTGAGTGTTTAGCCATAGTCTCTAACCAATAACTGATTGTTCTTGACAATTACGCAGTGATTTCCCTTCAGACAGGATGAACATCACAGGAGGAGGTGAGGAATGAAATGGCTGAAATCATGTTAACCACAGGGGAATGACAGGGTCTGGCTGGTAATAGACCTTCAGCAGGGCAGCGCCTGAGTCCTCCTCAGGGGGGCACCAGAGAGTTGAAGGAGAGTTAAAGATATCATCACTACAAACAGGAGCTGCTAACAGCTGTTTCACAGGACTTTTAATATCGAATATCGAAATTTGACCAAAACAGACATGGTGTTAAAACGTGTCTGAATAAAACAAACTGATCGGTGCTTCTTCCTGTCTGATGCTCAGTAACAGATAACATTACTGACACAGACAGAACGTTACTGAATGACAATGCTTCATATTAATTATTAGCCAAGCGTGATGCATCAGTCATTAGTTCAGTTGTCCATCTTTCAAGTTATCATTTAGTTTGATTTGTTGATGAAAAATGAGAAACGTTTCATCAAAGTTACTGTTAATTTATTTTCAGTCTTGTTTTCTTTGTGGTAAAATATTTTGCTGAATGTTTGACGGTTCTTTGTTTCAGATTTAGAACATGTAGTTTAGAGAAAGTAGTTTTATATCATACTTTACTATGACTGTATATCAGGTTGTAGTAGTGTTGCTGTGTACGGTGAGTATTTACTTTAATGTCTTTATGTCTATACTATAAATGTTTACACTCATTTTATAGTGCAGTAGTGGTTGTCAATGTGATGCCTGCAGAGAAACTGCACTGAGGATCCTGAGCTCCTGAAATAGGCTCTCATGAACCTGTGATGAATATTGAAGAGGAAGCTCAGTGTGTGTTGGACTGAAAGCTCCTGTAGAGGGCAGCAGAGACTCTGAAGAGCTGATCCACTCTGAATGGAAGAGTTGGATGGCAGAGAACAAGCTGAGCTTCCCGTGTATATTTTTTATTGAATTGATTATTTCATAGATATTTTGGACAGACTCGCATATAAAGCTGTGCTACATGTTATCTCCAGTTAAAACCTCATAAAGTCTTTATCATGTAGATCCACATTTAATATAAAGCAATCTACAACCAAAACCTGCAACTGGAAACACACATTAACATGCAGCGTGTGAGCATGAACAGCAGTGAAACCTTACTGCTTGTACACGTGGGACCTTATTCAACCTCAGAATCAGCAGCTTTTATCTGACATTTGTGTCAAAAATTATTCACATGAAATCATTCATTGACATTTTGTGAAGTTTTTTTGTTTGAAAGGGTTCAATCTCAAAAATCAGTCTCAGACTCTTTGCTGCAGCCCAGTAAACACATGTTCATTCAGTATATTATGGTTATATTTAGAGTTAAATAAACAATAAAGCAGCTTTTGCTTTAGGGTGTAGCTACCTTGTGATTGACGAGTTGCTACCATGGCAACAACACTGCTTAGGTAACGTAAGGTCAGATCCACGAAAAAGGTGTAGCTATCCTGTCTTCAGTTCATGAGAGTTAATTGTAACATTTTGATCACCTAAAAAAGTATTTTTCAGTGTTTGGTTGAATTAAAAGACCCTCCAAGGAGTCCCATGTTCAGTTCTTCTGCTAAGTGGATTTTATTTGAATTGTTTTCAGGTATTAAGTAAAAATTAACATCAGCATTACGTACGTACGAAAATGTATACGTCCTTTTCAAACGATGTTACCATCACTGCTCACATACTCCCATGCATCCTTTACGTTGGCATGGATGTTAACCAATACATCCACCAGGGGGCAGCACAGAGTCAAACGTTTATGACAACAACAAACTCAAAAACAAACATGGCGACGGTGGAGGACATATAGATAATGTTCCTCTTGCATAAAAGACAAAAGTAACATCATAGATATGTTTAAAGTTTCTAACCAACTCGCACAACCTTTCCTCAAAAAGTTCCGCCATTGTTATTTTTTCTTCGTGCCTCACTAGAGCTACGCATCGGGTAGTGACAGCAACACTGCCCCCACCTGGTTTCCGGTGGTACTGCTCCGTTTGGACCGTATCTGTAAGCTTTATGGAAACGTGCAGAAATACAGACGAAATGAACGCAGAGCACGGACAGAATCATAATTCTGTAATTGTGTTACCGACCTGCAGGAAGTCTAATCCCTTATTCTGTGACATTATCTCAGTGTCTCAAATCAAGGAGGAAATAAAAGCATCGTCTAATGCCTCTGTCTTTAATCTTTAATGATGATGATTGATAACCACCTTCAACTTTTCTCATAATATTAAGACCAGGATCTGATCCTCATAATCAGTGTGTTTTCACCCCCCCCCCCCCCCCCCCCCCCCCTCCTTCTCTTAGCTAGGACTCAACTGATACTGGATTTTACGGCCCGATGCCAAAGCAGATATTATTATTATTATTATTAGATATTAGGGGACAAAAATATTCTGATATCTATATCGGCCGATAATGTTATATTTACAGAATCGATGCAATGATTCCTCAAATATGGTAAAAACACTTGTGACAGAGATATGTAATGTTTCAGTTCACTGACGTCTTTTTATACAAGAATAATAATTACCTATAAATATAAAAAACATGTATTAAGAACTTGAATTAAGAAAAAGGGGCAAATATACATAAAATGCTGCTTATTTAACTTTATGTATATACACCGAACCGTGAAGAAAAAGAAAGAGAAGAAATGGCTGTTAAAATCTTTACAAGCAGAGAAGAAAAAGCTGATCTGAAATCAGCAGAAACAACAGAGAGAGAGAGAGACAGAGAGAGGGAGGGAGAAAGAGAGAGAGAGACAGAAAGACAGATAGAGGGAAAGAGACGGAGAGAGAGAGAGACAGAGAAACAGAGAGAGAGAGAAAGAGAGAGACAGAGAGAGAGAGAGCTGCAGTGCTGTACAAACCGTTAAACAAATATGAGAGCTGGAAACCATATAAAGACAAAACATGCTGCTGCAGCGAACACACACACACACACACACACACACACACACACAGTGGATTCCCTGTTAATGCCCTTCTTGGGTCGGCTTCAGTGTTTCTGTGTGTTAATCACGGCGGGGCTGCAGAGAAAAATCCAATCAAATTATTTATTTTATTTGTACTTTTTTTCCCTCTTAATCATGTTTTAAAGTTCAGTAGTCCAGCAGTCAGGTGTCTGTATGAACCTCACTGTGATCATTCCTCCTGTTCATGCTGACTATTGAAACCTTTAAAATGCACTTAAGAGATAAAATGTGATAATAATAATAAAGTTAAAGTGTTAGGATCTGTTTTATTAAAGGTTTGCGTGTGTAGAAACGTGTGCAAACTTGACGTCACCCACAAAAAATGTGCAAGCTGATCTACTAACGCAGCGCACTGAGGTTTGCATCTTTTAACTGTGCATTTAGTACGTTTACCGTAATGAATGTAATATTAGTAGTTTACCGTAATGACTGTAATATCAGTAGTTTACCGTAATGAATGTAATATTAGTAGTTTACTGTAATGAATGTAATATTAGCAGTTTACTGTAATATTAGTAGTTTACCGTAATGAATGTAATATTAGCAGTTTACCGTAATGAATGTAATATTAGTAGTTTACTGTAATGAATGTAATATTAGCAGTTTACCGTAATGAATGTAATATTAG